>NC_022034.1:27444586-27452453 GCF_000317375.1 Microtus ochrogaster | reverse complement strand
TCTCTCTCTCTCTTCCTATAAGAGGGAAGGGTCAGCATTCAGACAAGCTGCTGGCATATCAAGCCTCCACATGCACACACTTTTATAAGACTGATTTGTACAGCTCCGAATATTACTGTATTTGTTATGCTTATGGCCAAGAAAGAAAAAAATATTTTTATTTTACTGGCTTTAAAGACTATAGCAAGTAAAAAAAATTATGATTGTGTTGGGGCAGAGATTGTACAACCTGTGCCCTTTCTGGGAATTGCACAGAAGAAACTTTAGACCGAAGAATAATCACAATTTCAAAGTTACCCAATCTATATATTTTATAATTTGAATAAGCAGTCAAGCCTTCTATTGTGATAAATTTAACCTTGAACTAAAAATTGCCTCCTAGGCAAATAAACACTTGTTCTTAGCACCAGTTCTTTACTTTGCTGTTAGCATCACCTAAAACATCCCACTCTCATGGAGCTCTGTTCCGACCAGTACCTCTGGCTCAACTTCCTGTCGACACCATCTTCCCTGCTCTGCCCTTCTCAGATGCACGCTCTTCTCTTCAGAGTCATCCCAGCTCGAGTAGTCTCTGTCGGGTCCGTGTGCTTCTGCTCACTAACCGGAGAGCGAGTGCCTGAAGCCACGGCTGCTCCATGTGTCAGCCACGGACCAGGCGGTCAGTGAGTGGTTGCTGAATTGAACCTTTGGACATAATCTTTAAGGCACCAAAATTCGGGGCATATTTATAAATTAATTTTTATCTTAAACATTAGATTTTCTTTTCTCTACAGGTCCGTAAACTGCAGCAAAAAGTTCAGAACTCAAGGAAAAATGAACCCTCGGGTATCCATCGGGAAGACGGCAACTCTAAAGGACTAAAGAATGTGAAAAATAGCCCTAGGAAATGTTGGGATGAAACCAACCCTTTCCAGAAACACAGCACCTGCCATCCAGCCCACGTCCACAATGTGCAGGTGAAGCTGCGGAAGGATGACATCAGGTGGGTGCAGTGAGCGCAGCGAGGCGGCCGCCCAGTGAACCTCTCCAGTGAGAGCTTGCCTGTCTACGTGGTTTTCATTTAATATACTTTGGGGAACTTTTCAATTATGTTTCTGGCTTCTATAAAATGTGAAGTTGTATATTTTCAGAATAATGGCTAGTGACCTACCAAGAATCCCAGAATAATAAATGGCTAATTTTTGTTGTTGCTATTAACCAGAGGCCCCGCCCTCCTCACCCTGCAGAGGCTGTCATCTCGCAGCTCCCTTGAGGTAAACCTAACAAGGGACCGAATGGAGTCTCACTTAAGTCGAGCCGCACCTGAGCTCCTAGGGCCAGTCCACAATTCCCCTTAGTAGGCTGTCACCTGCAGAGCAACACGGAGTGGACAGACTCTTTTAACTTCCCTGCCATTGTCACCTTACCTTGTTTTAGATCTCAGCAGTGTTCCTGTTTGTTTGGTTTGGAAAGGGGAAAGCACAATAATTCTGCAGTTTTTGAAAATACCTTTAGCTCAGCTTTCCTGTGACAGCTGCGGAAGGGGTTGCGTAATTAATTAATTTTCAACGACGTTGATTCAGCTTTCTTCCTCTGCTGTCCCATGCTCTTTCCCCCCTGCTGCTTCTGCACACCAGTAACTGATCTCCTTTCACTCTTTCATAACTGTTTCTGGTTTCTCGTTTGCTTTGTATGTGCTTCTCATCAGCACATGCCAGTGCGGGTGTCTGGGACCCAAGAGGATGATGGGATTTTCTAAGAACTTAGGCATTTCATTTTCTTTATGCACAAGAGAAAGTGAATTGGGCGAATGTGGTGTCCCTTTTTATACTTTAGAATCAGTGCTGTCACAATGGATTTCTTTGTTGTATACATGTTTTATAATAAATTTACACTTTGTCTTCCTAGAAGCCTGTGGAAATTAGTACATATCTTTGGAACACTTACCTTTTTATTTTCTGGGACAACTAGAACACTGATGTCATCAACTGCAATGGAAATAGAAACTATACAGAAAGCTGTACGAAAGGGAAAAGCTTAAAATTAGGGAGGAAGGGTAAGGAAAGGGCCCATTCCAAAGGGTCAGTTGGAGCGTGCATGTTCCTGAATTCCGGTGGATGGGGAGTGCGCAGTCTGAGGATGCGAACCCTGTTGATCAGGATCCCAATGAGCTGCTTCAAAATAAAAGTAAAGAAACAATTGTTTTCTTTCTTTGTTTTTTTTTTAAAATTTTGTTTGTTTGTTTTTCTAGGACAGGGTCCCTCTGCACAGCCCTGGCTGTCCTGGAACTCACTTTGTAGACCAGCCTAGACTCGAACTCACAGAGATCTGCCTGCCTCTACCTCCCAAATGCTGGGCTGGGATTAAAGGCCTGTACCACCACCACCTGGCTTTCATTTTTTGAGACAATAGACCAGGCTGGCCCCGAACTCACTGTGTAGTTATTGGTCTTGAACTGGTCCTCCTGTCTACACCTCCCACGTTACCGTCATGTACAGTCAGCTGTGCCTAGCCATAAAAGGCAATTTCTTTATTTTACGTGTACATTGAGACAGGGTCTCAATAGGTAGCCCTGTATGGCCTGGAACTCACAGACATTTGCCTGCCTCTACCTCCCGAGAGCTGGGCTTAATGGTGTGCACCACCACGCCCTGCCTGAGAAAAGCAATTTTTAGGGGCAATCTGTTCTCACAGGAAGAAGCAAAAGGTGCATGTAATAGAAATAAGGGTCACTCTGGCCTCCAGGGGAACAAGACAGCTGTGAGAAGGGCCAGGTTAAGAAGACGCATCCCGCTCTGGGGGCTGTGTTTCAGAATCTCCCTCTCTCTGGTTTAAGCAGTGCACCTGCTGTGACCTGTCAGCCTCTCGGCCCTGGAAATGGCTGCCGTGGACTCTCCCCACCATCCATCCTCTTACCTCAGCATTCCACCTTTCCTCCTCGAGAACGGAGCTCTGTTGCTTAAATTTAGAAAGAAGGAAAAGGAAAAAACAAAAACAAAAAACCAACTAGGCCAAAACACAGCCTTAGTTTCTCACCTTTGTCTCTGCGCACTCAGGAAAGGGCTGAGCATCCTTCATTTACGAGTAAAATCATTTTGTGTGGAAACATAGGATTTTGACTCAGTGGTAAAGAGTTTTACCTGGGCTCAACTCCCAGCATGGAATAAAAAAAACTATATTGGTAAACCAAATCACCATACAAAAATTTTAGTCAGTACTTGGCTATTTCAATTAAGAATTGTCTCATAAAAGTATAATGTGGTAGAAAAACACTTAGGATCTCAGAGTGAAAAGAGTTGGTTCAAAACCAGTCTCCTCTGCTGAAATCTTCACAAGCCAAGGATTCTGGAGCACTTTAGTTCCACTGTGAGTGGGGCCCTGTAGTGAGAGCTGCGGGCCAGCCTGCTTTTCGTCCTGCTGGGCTCCTGCATGGCAAGCTTTACACCCGAAATAATTACACAGAAACTGTATTCTTTTAAACACTGCCTGGCCCATTATATCTATCCTCTTCTTGGCTAACTCTCATATCTTGATTAACCCATTTCTAATAATCTGTGTAGCACCACGAGGTGGTGGCTTACTGGGAAAGATTCAGTATGCCTGACCTGGCGGCTGGCTCCATTGCGTCTGACCCAGAGAGGAGAGGCATGGCGATTGCCTAACTTCCCTTCTTCCCAGCATTCTGTTCTGTTTACTCCACCTACCTATGTTCTGACCTATCAGGCCAAGCAGTTTCTTTATTAATTAACCAATGAAAGCAACAGATAGACAAATGACCTTCCCACATCAGAGCCCTACCCAGCCTGCCTCGGGATGCTGTAAGGAGCACAGCACCCAGTCGAGGGGTGGCACTTAAGGAAAACTCTGAATCTGCAGTTTTCAACCTATGGGTCGTGACCCCTTTGGGGAGGTCAAATAACCCTTCCACAGAGGTCACCTAAGACCATTGGAAAACACAGATATTTACATTATGATTCATACCAGTAGCAAAATTACAGTTATGAGGAAGCAATGAAAGTAATGTTATGGTTGGGGTCAGCACAGCGTGAGGAGCTGGATTAAACGGTCACAGTGACCGCTGTTCTAAATGCTTTTGAGTCTAAGCAGAAAAGAAAAGGTAAAACACAGGTTTACGTGGCTTGACGTCTAAAAGCAAAGCTGAGGCTATGTCCTTAGGAACTGAGTTGGAGTGTTCTTTCTTCTCTGTGGAAGTGGCCAGCTTGCTTCCTGGCCTGGGGTCGTGAAGGATAAAGCAAAGCATAAGGTATGACATCGTGCAGGAACAACACAGTCAGCCGCAGGTTACTCTGGAGTTTGTTTTGGTTGATGAAGTGACATTTAATTACTAGGAAACGGTAGAGAATGGTTTTGTCGCTCCACCATGGCTACCTGCCTGCCAAGGCTACTGACCCTGGTGGGAGGAGCCAAAGCTCTCTTTCCTGGATGAGACTTTCTCTGGAGTGCTGGTGTTGCTGGGGCAACTTCTTGCTGAAACATGGAGTGATTTTGTTAATTTTTTTTCACTTCACTGAGAAACAATTGCTTGGGTTCTATTTAATTAGAAATTGAAAACAAAATAGAACTGGAGCTTCCTAGCCAAGCGAGGGCTCTACTTTCCTGGACCTGGGAAGCCAGACCTCCAGCGTTGGAGCTGCTGGTGTTGTGAGTCTCCTAATACTGGAGGGAGCGGGGATCTAGAGTGCGCTGCACAGGAGCCGGTCACTGGCAAGGTAACAGTCTCTCCTCTTCAGACCGGAGGGCAAAGTGAGGACACTTAGCACAGCAGGTTGTCTGGAGTGGTGTCCTTGAAAAGTCATTTGGGGGTTCCAGGATGGGGATGGAACACGGCGCCTCATGTATGATTGTACTCAGCCCCTGGCCCACAGCCCCAGCTCTGAAAATTATTTTGAAGATTTTGTTGTAGCCCTTTTACTTTAAAAGTAGTTGTGGTTTTTTTTTTTAATTATAACATAGGTTTTTATTTTGTTTTGTTTGAGTCAGGGTCTTGATGTTTGGTCCAAGCTGACTTGAACTCAAGATGTTCCTAGCTCAGCTTCCTAAGTCCTGTGATTGAAAGTGTGTGCCACCATGGCCAATTTATAAATTAGTGTTTTAAAGCCATAACGACCTATACAAAAATTAAATACAAATTTGATTTTTCAAAAAGATTAGTATTTACATTATGTATATGTGGACGCTGTTTGTGGGTAAATGCATGAGTTCAAGTGCCCATGGAGGCCCAAGAGTCATCTCTTGGAGCTGGATGTACAGGTTGATGTAGATGTTGGGGACCTCACCCATGTCCTCTGAAAGAGTGATACAAGCTCTTTACCCACTGAGCCATCTCTGCTGCCCCCTATTTACTTGACTTTAAATGTTGTGAGCAGTCTATCAGGCCTGGGCTAATTAGTTCTGTACAACAGGATGGATGCCACAGTCAAAGATCCATGGACTGGCTGATCCGTGGGCTGTCAGATCCATGGGTTGGCTGATCCGTGGACTGTCAGGCTGTCAGATCCATGGACTAGCTGATCTGTGGGCTGGCTGATCTGTGGGCTGGCAGATCCGTGGGCTGTCACATCTGTGGGCTGGTGTTCTTGGTGTGGAGTGAATAATTCCTAGGTGCTTACAAACTTCTCTGTGCATGGGTAATAATCAGTGCTCCAGTGCTGATTGATCATCTGGTCCACCACACTTAGTGTTTCTTGTACCAAGCGGGAATTCAGTGAGTTGTGTGAATAAGAAGCCCACACCCAATAAAAATGAAATCTAACTCTGTGGAAAGAAACTTTAGGCCAGATTGTTTTATTGTTTCTCTAGACTGTGCTCTTGCCTCCATGTCTGTGGAGCTGGGGCTGTAGGCGTGCACACAGAGTCGGCTGAAGCGGGTTTCCTGACCATAGACTAGACTTCTTTGGATTTGCTTGTCTAACTTTCCCTCATTCTTCAGGTCTAGTTTACCCTCTAGAAGCCTTCCTTAGTCTCACCTGAACCCAGTACCTCCCAAATCTGGTCTAGCTGTGTCTTCTGAGCATTTCCCCTACCTTTGTACCCAGCAGACTTTCATGTTTTGTTGTGTTCCTATGTGATTTTTGAGACAAGATCTCATGGAGCCCAGGCTAACCTTGAACTCATTGAGTAGATTGTTTTGGTCTTTCCCATAGGCTGAGAACTCTGAGGGCAAGGTTCTTTCTGCTCACCCTGTAGCATCCAGCACGTGCTTGGTCTCACTAAATGCTTGTTTGATAATTTGTTACATAAAAATTGTAGGAGGCTATCACCCTGGGGTGAGCTCCTGCCTGGGATCCCAGCAGACCAGGCTAAAAGTTACTCCAGCCAAAGGCAACAAATCCAGACTAAGTTATTTGGCCTTTCAGAAATAAGAGGTAATAATAAGAGATAATTCCCCCCCCAATAGGCCAATTTTAATAGGCCTAATAATGAGGTTTCCTCTGCTTTAATCTTTACAGAAGCAAATTACTTGAAATAACCTAAGGTATTTTGTCTCTATCATACAGAGAAAGTTGGGGGGTTGTCGTTTGTTTAATTTTATGGGTATGGGTGTCTTGACTGCATGTATGTCTGTGCACTATGTAAGTGCAGTGTCTGCAGGGCCCAGAGGAGGACATTGGATCCTCTCGAGCTGAAGTTAAACAGTCATGAACTGACATGCAGGTGCTGGGAACTAAATCGGTGTCCTCTGGAAAAGCGGCCAGTGCCCTTAACCACTGAGCCGTCTCTCCAGCCCCCAGGTTTTTGTTTGTTTTTATGATTCTGGGAACTGAACTCTGGGCCGCACACACACCAGGCGAGCACTGTGCTATGGAAATGCACTCCCACCCACTTCAAGGGAATTCGCTGTGAAATAACAAATCTGCTTTTTGTTCTCTGTGCTTTTTGCAGCCCTTCTCTGACTAAGAACTGACTTCACTCTGCAGCCCACTGGAGCACCTATTTTATGCAGTGTTGCGTGATTCGAGAATCACAAAGCCAGTTAAGATCTTGAACGTGTGCCAGCCTTATTAGTGGTCTTATCTGAGTGCCGGGCTGGGCACTGTGGCTTCAGGCACCAGGTCAGCTGTTCTGCTCAAGTGCTTTCAAGAACTTGAGACCTATTTCACACCCACTGGGAAAGAAGAGCCCTGCATTGTTTGCTTGGGGCAGGGCTGGAATGGCTTTCACAGCCAATGTCCCTTGGAAGGATGCTTCCTCTAATGCCACGATGCCACTACGAAGATGAGAATTGAGAGCCAAGGGTTCGCTCATTGGATCTTGCTCTGTTTGACTTGTTCATTTAATGAGTATTATCCTCTGATAAACACCTATTTATGTCAAGGGATTAGAGGCAATGGGAGATTCTAGAACAGCAGTTGTGACAGGTGAGATAAGGGACAATGTGAACATAATAAAGAGAAGGGAACAGTTGATGGCATAGGTAAATGACCAGTCTAGATACTCCAACAAGCACGTGCCTGCTCCGCCTTTGTTCTTTTTCCTGGGGACAGATGCTCTGGGCTTGACCCGTTGTGGTTTCTTCATTCTCCATCTTGCTTGATATCATTTTCACCTTCTTCCTGGTAGCAGCTTGCATTTACCTCTTCCTTGTCTTGTTGATTGATGGTCTGGGTTTGTTAACGGATGGTCCCGGCTTGTTTAGGGTTTCAAACCCATGGACACAGCCAGTCCTTTAGCAGTATCCTATTCAATGGCAGGACCAGCTATTGAGGTACAAAACACTAAAGAGAGTGTGTTGGGGAGAGAGGTAAACATTCATAACTTAGATAAAAACTAAGAAATAGGCCGGGCGGTGGTGGCGCACGCCTTTAATCCCAGCACTCGGGAGGCAGAGGCAGGCGGATCTCTGTGAGTTCGAGACCAGCCTGGTCTA
>NC_022034.1:27422361-27444486 GCF_000317375.1 Microtus ochrogaster | reverse complement strand
TAGAAAACGTGTGCTCCAAAGGCCGTGTGCGTACTGGCTTGCACACAATTATGCAAATAGTTAACAACTTTTCTTGTGAATATGAACCTCACCTTTTGACTTCACTGATTGGTTCGGGCCTGTTTTGAAAATTACACGGTCATATCTTGCCGGTGGGTTAACAACGTAGTGAGTCACAACTGGCCCATCACGTGTTACAGACATCAGCGGTGCCACAGTGCTTCAGGCATGGTGAAGGCGGATAAGGTTCTTAAAACACTGTAAATAGCAGTATAGTTTTATTTTTAATTTTCTCACAGTGGTGCAGACCAAATCTTGGGCCTTGGGCATGCTAACCAGGCTGTATCCTTGAGCTATATAAATGTAGCCCAGAATATCTGGATATCTTCATAAACATTTAGAGAGAATGTGTTTGAAAGCCGTTGTGGAGAATGTGGGCGGGCCAGTTCCGAGTAGAAATGCTTCCAGATTCCCTCCATGGCTGTGGTAGTCTACCGGTTAGCCAACATGTGCTAACGTGAGTCTGTTGGGTGTTTTACAGATAGAAGCCCATTTTAACCAAACTCTTGGGGTTCCTGGTTTCCATAAGGTATTTCCCAAACACTGGCTGACCTACATCAGAGAAAGACTAGTTTTCCAATGTAGGCAAATAAATAAATTAACACAAATCATTTGCCAAGTGACCTCATTACTCCACCCCACTGTGGACTCTGAGAGGGGCTAGGGTTATGTGTTTTGCGGGTGCTGTGGTGTTTTATAATCCGTAGGGAGGTGAGACCTGTGGTGCACATGCGTGTCTGCCATCTGAAATGGGACAAAGATTTGTCTTTTGTCTTGGTAACAACAGCAGCCTCATAAAAAGTACAGCCTGCAAAAGCAACAATGTAGCAATCCTGTTGAGCATGACATTTTTCTGAGCCTTCTGCCTTTCCGAATTTTATAATGGGTTAGTAGAAAAGATAAGAAACTTACCTCAAAAATAGCTTTGTTAAGTAACTCCTGAGAGGGCACTTGTGTTTCTGTGGCTTTTAATGCTACATTTTACTTCGTTGGCTGTTGTGTTCTCCAGATTTCTCTGCGGTCACATCAACTCTGTTCTGCAGAACTGATGTAGAGAAGTGTGCCAAAGAATGATACTCATTGTGGTTCTACCCACTGAGAACCAATTAGTCATGCTAAGGTTGCTTAAACGGTGAAAGATAGGTCTGAGCTGGTGACATGGCTCTACAGGTAACAGTGCTTGCCACTGAGCCTAACGACCTGAGTTCAAGCCCTGGAGTGTGCATGGTGGCCTGAGAGAGCCACACCCAACACACACACTGTGATGCACATGCGTACCTCCCTGCACCCCTCTCTCTCTCTCTCTCTCTCTCTCTCTCTCTCTCTCTCACACACACACACACACACACACACACACACACACACACACACGTTTAAAATGTTGGTAAGAGATTGTAGTCTTTTTTATTATTATTATTAAAGATTTCTGCCTCCTCCCTGCCACCACCTCCCATTTCCCTCCCCCTCCCCCTATCAAGTCCCTCTCCCTCATCAGCCCAAAGAGCAAAAGGGGTTGTAAAGCAGGCTGGACCCTGCAATGATAGTAAGATAAGGCACTCTTGAGCCGACTGCTTGCTCAGATTACTGCGCTCAGGCTTGAGAAAACTCGCAAGTGTTCTGCTTGTCTCTGTCGTACTGGTTTCCTTAAAGTTAAATGTACAGTGAATTGTAGGGCGCTTCTTGGAAAAACCTATTACTGAGCGAGTACAGAATGTGAATCATTCCTTGCCTGAAATACAGGACCGATGTTTACAGGGCAATTGTCCAAAACAGTCCTGCCTGGCTGGAGAGCGTTTCACTTTTAGCCCTGTGTTGCTTAAAACATAAGCCATTTTGTACACAGGAAACCCACTGAAAGTTAAACATTCTCCTGAGACTCCTATAGAACATTTATGGTTTTTATGACTTATTGTTTCTAGCAAAAGTATCTTGACAGCCTTAAATATTTTCAGAGTTGTGCTGTATGCAGAAGACTGTGAATATTTTAGACACTGAGATGCCAGAGCATGTGAAAAGCATTACTGTCTTCAGTTTTCCCAGAAATTAGCCAAGCTACTGATGAAAAGCGGAGAAACCCAGTATGGGGTGGGCAGTTCTTCCTGGAGAGGGACATCTGGGGCTGCCCGAGTCCCCGAGCCCTGTGCTTTCAACTGCACTCCGTTCTTAGACGCAGAGCTTCCGTTAGATGAACTTAAGAGCATTTAAGACAGTAGGACAGACTTTTGTCATATGGCTTAAATCTACACGTTAGACAATTTAACAGGGTTTTTGTTTTGTTTTGTTTTTTGTTTTTCCAGTCAGGGCTTTGTTGTTTCCCAACACTGAGAAAGTCGGTTCACATATCAGCTCACAGTTTCAAAGTTTCAGCCTATGCTCACTGGCCTCGATCATAGTGGCTCCGGTGAGGCAGAAAGTTATGGGGTGGGGTTAGGGACTACAGAGCAAGCCGCTCAGCTGTGTCCCCTGAGAAATAGAGAGTTTGTTTTGTTTGTTTGTTTGTTTGTTTTTTAACAAAGCCTTCTGCCAGCTCCAAAACCCACAATGGATTTCTCCACAGATAGTCAGCCCTTGTGATCCCAAAGCACCTGTGTCTATAGCACCCTGGACTGGGGACTCTTTTGATTTCTTTCCTGTGATAAAGTCCCCTGAGGAAAAACCTATGGGGAGAAAAGGTATCTTGGCTCACAGTTCCAGAGAAACGGTGTCCATGCTGGTGAGGAAGGCCCGGCACCAGGAACAGAAGGCTGGCTGATCTCCTAACCCACACTCTGGAAGCAGAAAAAGTAGGACCTGGTTCAGTGTACGACCTCAAAGCCCACCCTAGCGGTGTTCTTCCTCCAGTGAGACTGAACCTTCTAAAGGTTCCACGACATTCCCAAAGTGCGCTGCCAGCCAGGGACATGGGAGCCTATGAAGGGTGTCTTGTAATCAAACCACAACAGGGACCAAGCCGTCAACACAAGAGTTTTAGGGACTGTTGCAGTTTTCAACGATGACAAGCTCCCAAGTAGAAAGGACCGTGACTAATGTGTGGATAGACTGTTGTAACTTGATCTCACGATCCCCAGTCACAAACTTTGGAGATGACAGCATGATGTCCCAGTGTCCAAAAGCTGCGTGCCCAGAACTACGGAAACACTGTTGATTCAAACTACCAGATGCCAAAGTTAAAAGACCAACTTCTCAGAAGCTAGATCATTTAAGAAAAGTTTATGTGCAGAGATTTGTAAAAGAGTCCAAGGAAGATTTATCAAGCTGGGTGGTGATGGTGCACGCTTTTAATCCCAGCACTTGGGAGACAGAGGCAGGTGGATCTCTGTGAGTTCGAGACCAGTCTGATGTGGGATTTCCCTCCGTATGCTGTGAATAAAGGAACTGGTTAGTTAATAAAGGCACTGCTTTGGGCCTATAGCAGAGCTATAGCGGAACAGAGCGAGGTGGGGAAAACTAAACCGAATGCTGGGAAAAAGCGGGCACCACTGGAGACAAACATGCTGAAACTTTGCTGGTAGGCCATGACCTCGTGGTGATGCCAGATTAATGGAGAAGGCGTAAATTAAGATGTAGGAGTTAGCCAATAAGAAGCTAGAGCTAATGGGCCCAGCAATGAAAACAATGATTTAAATAATATAGTTTCTGTGTGATTATTTCGGGGCTAAGTGGCCGAAAACTAACTAGTGGCCTCCTTACTAGACACAGCCAATCCCAGAGAATCCAGCACAGAGAATCCCTGTATCAAAAAACAAAAAACAAAATTAATAATCAAATTAAGAAAAGTAGGGGGGAAAAAGCCCTACAGCATTACCGAAGCCACCAAATTTACGATTTTTCTTCACAGTAGGAAACAATTTAAATAATAACCATATCTGAAAGAGTCATCGTGTGTCTTCAGACATCAGCATTGCCCAGGTTGGGGATGGGGATGCAGTGTCTCAAGAGATTTATAGGGGAGACTGGAGGTTTTATTCACTTGGCGAATGAACTAGCCATGTGACTTTTTGAGGCTATTTTATATCAGTATTTTATTTCATTGTCGATGATCCCTAAGATGGCCTTCAGGGGTTCAGTGGTTAAACCTGCAGGACTTCTGGAACCCAGGAAATTCCCATACTCCTTGTTATATGTATTAGAGAGAAAGATACCCAGCAAAATCAGCAACTGATAAGGCACACAAGGACCTAGCATGGTGGTGTGTGTGTGTGTGTGTGTGTGTGTGTGTGTGTGTGTGTGTGTGTACACCCAGCACTCTGGAGGCCAAGGCAGGAGGAGTTCTGGGCCAGCCAGGACTACTTAAGAAAACCTGTCTCAACCTCCCCCCTCTCAAAGCCACATAAGCCAGAGACTGGACAGCAGGCTCGAGCTTTTAGGTTGTTTTCTGTTTTATTGGTTTTTTTCTTCCTTCAGTGAAGTTACACAAATGACCTTCCATTCGCCCAGCGGACTTTGTGATACTATCCTCTGAGTTTGACCAATAGGAAGCTCCTCTAAGCCCTGGTCCATCAGTCACATGGGCATGGCTGGCAGCCTGGGTGACTGACCTTCAGCGTCCTGCTCCACCAGCAGTCAAGCTGATACTGCCCGGGTCCCCACGATAAGTCATATTGTTATCTTAGGCTATTGGCCACAGCCAAAGGCCCCGAGTAAACAGAAACACTCCCATCAGGCAGAAACTTCCAAGACTTAAAAGTCACCTTCCAGGAGCTGGAAGAGCTTGGAGCGCGGCAGTGAAGCCCTGAGCTGCTGATCTCCACAGCTGGGTTGCATCCTAACTCTGGAGTGTGATGGCCACCATGACTGTCACAGCCTCTCCAGATTTCCTACTGCATAGACGAACCATCTAGAGCTATTTTCTTGATTCTCTGTCTCGGGTTCCTGTTGCTATGATAAAACAAGACCAAAATCAACTTAGACAGGAAAGGATTTATTTCACCGTACGGTTTATTCCATCATCCAGGGAAGTCAAGGCAGGATCCTGGAGGGAGGAGCTGAGGCTGAGCATGGAGGGGTGCTGCCAAGTTTAGAGGTAGCTTTGGTGTTGTGTGAAGTAAAGCCATAAGGTTGTGATTACATTTAAGAACCATTCCACCCGCCTCTGCCAGTTACCTGGACTGGGCTGTTTGAGAATGGGTTTGTCTTGTCCCACCTCCGTTAAGGAGATCTGTGGCATGGACAGGATAGGAAAGGGGCCGACTCTAACTGGCTCTCCCGAAACATCCACGGGGCCATGATGAGCAAACACGCACAGTGGAGGCAGTAATGCTGAGTAGAAACACAGTGGCCACATGATTTGGATCATCTGCTGGCAATGTAGTCCCCCGTGCAACAAAGTGCAGGAGGAGGCCGGGGGGTTCTGCCCTCATGCCTGGACTAATGTCATATCTCTAGAACAACTTGTCATCTCAGGAGCGAGAGCTTCAGAAAAGAATAAGAAGTATCCCCCTCCCTCTCCTCACTCCTCCCCCTCTCTACCCGTTCCTCTCTTCCTCCCACTTCTCTCCCTCCCTCCCCTGTCTTGCCCTCTCCCTTTTGCCATGGATAACAGCAAGAGCTCCGTGTCAGGGGCTGACGCCTGGACCTGGGCTCCTCTGCCTGCAGAGCTGTGAACAGATGTCTGTTCTTTGTGACTTATCCGGCCCATCCTTTTGCGTCTACAGCAGCAGTGTGCACGCATCCATCACTGCATTTGACTGACTCAGGACTAGAGTCTCTTCAGACTAGCTTCTAAGTAATGTCTGGCTGTGGGAAGCGCTTTATAAAAGGTGTCTTACTTGGGAGGTAGAGGCAGGAAAATCAGGAGCCTAAAGTCATCCTCAGGTATATAGCAAGTTCAAAATAAGCCCCGGCTATGTGAGGGACAGGCAGATCTCTGAATCTGGGGCCAGCCTGGTCTACAGAGAGAGTTCCAGGACAGCCAGGGCTACACAGAAAAATCCTGTCTTGAAAAACAGACAAAACCAGAGAAATTTACTTTGAAGGATAATTTGTAAGTAACTCCAATTTTCAAAGGACTGCCTCATAAAAATACAAAAGGTTTACCGACATCGCCAAGTCTGCAATTGTTCGTGGCAGAAACGATGATTACACATGCTTGTCATCACCGTGGCAGAGGTCACCACAGATCCTGCTGTCACCATCGCCAGCACTGGCAATAGAGGGGTTTCATGGTGACACCATTGCCAGCACTGGCAGAGGGGTTTCATGGTGACAAAACTTAAGGTTCTGTTTTTTAAATTTTTTTATTTCTAAATACTTTACATTTTTATTATTACAAACCTTGTTTTTAAAAGTTAAATCGGTTATTTGGCAATTTTATATATTTTATAAAACACCCTGATCATTTTCCTCACCCCACTCCCATCTCTTCCCCAGCAGCCCCTCTTCCCCACCAGTCTCTTCCTAGATCCATGGCTTTTGGGTTGTTCTGTGACCCATTCTGTTTAATCAGGGTCCTTGTGTGACCTTTGTCTTGGAATTATCCACTAGAGTCTGGTGGGGTCCCTAGGGGGTACACAACTAAAGGCAATGACTCCCCGTGCCTTCGACACTATCAGTGTGGGTAGGGAACTCTAGGCCCCCCTCCATATGTGTCTGGCTGTTGAAGGGACCACGTTTTTATGTGTGTGTGCACAGCCGGTCATCTACAGTTGTTGAGAGGCTGATTACTGTGGCTGTGTGTTGCTAAAAGATGACATTTCCCAACCCCTTTTCACTCTTCAGATTCTTGCTTTCCACCCCCTCATGGGCGTGTCCCTTGAGCCATGACGGGAATGGTATAAACGTCCTGTTTCGGGTTGAGCACTCAACTGCCACTCATTCTCACCTTTGTTTTCTTGGGTTTCATTGTTTCTGATGAAAATGAATGACAGCAGTTTGCTTTGGTTGGCTTTCTGTCTGACTACAGGGTGCTTGCTGCTCACTGCGGCAGGGCAGTGTGTCGGTTCCACGCATGCTTCCTTGCTCCTTGGTGGTTATAAAACCTTGCTATGAGCAAACACTAGGATTGTCTGCCATTATTTGAGAGGAAATACATGATGTTATGGAGGACAAAATAGATTGGGCAGCAAACTCTTTAGAATGAACACTCATCTTTTATGGAAGGTCTAATAGAGAGACATTCTGACAGCAACAGAGAATCAAACAATAAAGTTTTGACAGAAAAAAGATCTGTCTCTGAGCACAGCACTACAGAAAGAAAAGCACAAGCAGGATTCTACAACTTGCAGACTCCTACAATATGGAGAAGACAGGCTTCATTCTTTCCCTCTTTCAGAGAAGAGATTTCATTTGTTCACCAGTATTTTTCAAATTCCAGCACATTCCGTGGTGAGTCTGGACGTTGGTTTGCTGAGTTACCACCAAGAGTGTCTTTGTAGTGAACTAGATGGAGGGAAACATCTCTGAGTGCAGTACACACAGAGCCAGCAATGACAAACATTTTCCCTTGGGGTGAACTTTTGACAGGGAAGCAACAAAGACTGGATGGCCTAGGGTTCCAGAAACAAGGTGAATCCAGGCCCAAGTGGTTTGCTTCCTTAGCCACTTTCAATTTGGTCTTGTTGGTGCTTTGGGTCTAGAACCCAAACATGACAAAAAGGGGTCAAAGAAGAGTCTTAAAGACCATGGTTCAAGATACTGAACTGCAGATTTGGATCTAAAGTCTGAAAACCAGGCATGATGGCTCACAACTGCAATCCCAATACTTGGGAGACTGAGGCAGGAGGATTGCCACAAGTTTGAGGCCAGCCGGCTCTACAGTCTTGAAAAAAAATTTGAAATACACGTTGACTTTCTACTGGTTGAGGAGATGTATGAAGGGGTCTGGGGGCTGACTGGAATAGAAGGGTAAAATCCGTAGTATTGTAATTCTGTTAGGAAAACCTAGGAAATACAAGACAGCTCCCTTCCTCGATTGCTTGCCAGATTCTGAACCAACAGAGCCTGAAAATCATAAGTTTGAAATCTTGGAAAAACAGAAGTTCGAAGATGAGTGGTGAGAAAAGCCGAGCTGTCAATCAAGAGTCTCAGGAGGCCATGCCTGAGAACAGAGTAGTGGGGCAAAGGGACCAAGGGGACATGATGCTCCGGGGAGGACAAAGTACTGGGAAATGTTTGCCCAGTTTTCCTCTTAAGACACTGGCCAGGGTTTTGAAGCTGCATGACTCAAGAGGCTAACAAGCCAAACTAAAATGTCTAAGGGGCAGTAAAGGGCAGAACTAAATAAATTGTGTGTGTGTGTGTGTGCGTGCGCATGCTCACGGATATGTGTGTGCATGCACGCACACACTCACGTGCATATTCACATGTAGGGGGCTATGCATGGGTGTGGTATGGTCTGCTGTGTGTGCTGACCCTAGGCTAATATCAGGAATATTCTTCTATTGTTCTCCATCTTACTCATTGAAAGAGGTTCTCTCAGTCACACCCCGAACTTGCTGATACAGTTAGTTTGGCTAGCTAGCTTGCTCTGGGCTGGAATTATAGGCAGACTGCCATGCCTTCTCAGCATTTATATGGGCAATGGGGATCTGAACTCAGGTCCTCATGCATACACAGCAGGCCCTTTATTCAAAGTTTATGGGATTCAACTAAAGCAGGGCTTAGAGAAAAACATACAATGTTCAATGCGCTATCATAAAGGGCTGGCAAGGTATCTCTTTGGTGAAGCACTTGCCTACTATGTGTGAAGCCCTGGGATAGACCCCCAGAACTGCGGAGGAAAGATAGATACCACAAAAAAGATTATATGAATCTCAAGAGCTAGAAAAACAAAAGCAAATTAAACCTGAGATCTAAAAGCAATAATAAGTGATGAACTGAAATCAACCAAAGACATAAGTAACCTTAAAAATCAATATAAATATTAATTATTTAATAACATAAATGAAATTGGTGCATTCCCAAGGCAGATTGAGACAAGAGAACAAATAGAGAAGCCATGACTATCAATGTAAAAGCATACAGCCTTATGCATTCTATACACACTACAGTGTTGAGGCTTTCAAATGTCAAGAGAATGAAAAATGGCCCATAGGATGAAGGAAATGTTTGTAAGGTATATCTGATAAATGATACATATATAGAAGGTACAAAGAACACTTTCAGGCTGGGTGTGGTGACTCAGATCTATAATCCCCAAACATGGGAGGCGAAGGCAGGAAGATTAGGAATTCAAGGCCAGCCTCAGCTACATGGGGATTTTGAATGCAGCCTGGGATTTTTTTTTTTTAAAGGAACACTTGCAACTCATAAGAAGAAAAAAAAGGGAGAGGAGGAGTGGGAGGAGGAAGGAGGTCAGCATTGAACTCATCAGCAGATGGCCAATGTCGGTGACCACTAGGAAGGCAAATGAAAATCATATCACTTCATACCGAGTGCCGTAGCTTGAGCCAAAAGTAACAAGTTTGTTAAGGCTGCAGAGAAACTGACCCTCGCACCGTACAGAAGGAAGGTGTATATAACCATGCTGCTACTTTGGAAAACATCTGGCAGCTGCTCACAAAGTTCAAACAGTTAGCATTTGACCCAGCAGCTCTACTCCCATGTATGTACTCCAGGGGAATGGAAACCTTTTTACACAGATACCTGAACCTTCAGACCAGTGCTCACAATAGTGGCGACTGGAAACAGCTCAGCATCCCGTCAGCCAGCGAGCCGCTGCAACGCTACGAAGTCATATGTGGAATGATACTGAGACACTGGGAAGGAATGGAGTACCAGCACATTACACGTGCTTGTGATCTCGGCACCGGGAGACTGAGGCAAGGGGGTGGGAAAAGTCCAGCCCAGACTTTATAGAAAGACCTCGTCTCAGAAACAAACCAAAGAGGAGTCCTGTGTCAGTACGTGCTATAACATGGATGAGTCTTAAAAAACATTATGCTAAATCAAAGAAGCCAACCCATAAAAGACCACACGGGGTGTGATTTCCTGTATACGAAATGTCCAGAATGGACAAATAAATGTTGATGGCACAAAGGGGATTGGTGGGTGCCTTCTGCTGGGAGGGAATGGCTTAGAGAACGGGGACAGATGCCAATTAGAATACTTTGCCTTTGGGGTGGGGAGGTCAGAGGCTCTGAAGTTGATCGTGGTAATGGCTGTACGACCCTGAGGACACCAAGACCACTCACTGAACATTCTACATGGGATTAGCTGTATACAGTGGGAATTGTATCGCCACTAAACTGTTCAAGGTATGGAAGACCTTCAAAATTAGTTTAATTATGTGTTTCAGGTATAAAATGGTCTGTAAAAAAGCTTATTAATGTAGCGCAACGCCTGCTCTTCATGTCATGTGCTACGGTACAGTTTGCAAGTGAGGCAAGGGCCTGAAATTGAAACACACACAGACACACACACACATACACGGGTGCCAAGAATGCCCCTTTATTTTATGTGGCATTTATAAGGGCAGCTTATATAGGGTCTCCTTCCACGCCCTAACTCTCAGCTGCAAGCCCCCCCAAAACCACTCCCCAGCCATCAGGAACTCCTGAGGGTCTCGTAATCAGAGCAGCTGCAAAACAAGTTGTTTGCTCAGAGCAGCTGCAAGCATAGGAAAACAAGTTGTTTACTCCAGCAGGCAGAGTCACAGGAAACTCAGGGTCTGGGGATCCACAGTCCCCAATAATTAAAATAGGCACAAAATAAAATAGACAATATGAGTTGTCACACATATAATTTTTTTAAATATTTTTATTTTGTATTGTTACTGTGTTTGTGTATGATTATGAGGCCAGAGGACCACTTTCAGGAGTTGATTCTTTCCATATGCCGTGGCATGGGGGAGACTTACACAATGCTTTTACCTGCTGGATCAACTCACCAGTCTTCATTTGTAGCTTTAAAGAGCTAAATCTAAAGGGGTTGGAGAGATGACTCAGTGGTCAAGACTGTGGAGAGCTCTTCAGAGGATCAGAGTTTGATTCCCAGCACCAACATGATGGCTCACAACTCTCTGTAACTCTAGTTCTGGGAATTTGATGCACTTTTCTGGCCTCCCTGGGCACTGCGTGCATATGGTGCACATACATACACACACGGAGACAGAACACATATGAATAATGTAAAAATAAACATAAGTCAATTTCACAGAAATAAACGCATTCTGTAACTGAAACCCTTTCTATAAAGAAAGCTTAAGGTCAAAATGTTTTAAAGTGATTTTTCCTGAAAATTTAATGAGAAAAGAATACAAGCCGCATGCTTTGTTTTTCAAATGCAGAGACTCAATGGCTTGCTTCAGGAAGCCAGCTTGGTTCGGATCTTGGAATCTGACAAAACTTTTAAGACAAAACCACAGGCTAGTTCCACTAGTGACTGTAAACACAGAAATTCTGAGCAACGTGTCTATCAGCATCCACCACTGGGATAAGGTTGGGAGAACCAACTTCTAAGGAGGAAGTATTTCTTGCTTAATGGTCCAGAGGTTTACAGTCCTGATGGCCCGGCCCCATTGCTGTGGGCCTGTCAGGAGGCAACGTGGTGTGGAGGCTGCTGGCCTCAGGGCAGCAGGGAAACAGAGAGCAGGATTTATCACTCTCCTAAGCAATGACCTACAAAGGCCTACTTCCTCCAGGGAGACCCTCCTCCTTCTCCTCTTCCTCCTCCTCCTCCTCCTCCTTCTCAAGTTCCTGCAGTCCCCTGTGGGAGAGGGGCCAACTCTCAACACATGGCCATGGGCATACATTTCAGTTCCAAACCATAGCACCCCAGCCGTGCTACTAGAGAAACTCAAGGGACTCAGTCTCATGACTCTGTGAGGTCCCCCTGAATGCCTGACACACACTAGATGCTTCATACACGTTACCCATTCTCTCCCTCCCCCCACAAACAAACAGATGTTTGTCTATGTCTGCATACAGATAGGCACAAGGAAGGGCTCAGCAGCCATGGCTTCCTCTGAGCTGCAGTAGGCGCAAGGGCTCAGCCCGCAGCCACTTCCCAGGCAGTTGTTGGGCAATCCTCTCTTTAGGTCAGTTTTCTGGATACTTGACCATGAAGAAAGTAAACACAGGCTTAAATGTTCTCCCTTCAGAGCTGGGAAGTGTTGAGACTCCCCAGGAAGTGACAGCGGAGTGGCTGTCCTCTGGGAACAGGACCAGTCTGCTGCTCTCTTGGCTGTGGCTGGAATGCAGCTGTCAGGGCAGCTGTTGACCTGTTTGCCCAACTGGAAAAGCTGCTGCCAAGTGGCAAATCCTTTCCAGAAGAACATTTGACTTTGCTGAGAACAATAACAGTGCACTTTATTAGGCTCCAGCAGTGCCAAACATGGCAAACGCATGACTCAGCAGGTTCACGATCTAGTCTGAAATAGATACCCATTCCATTTCTAATGTTTATAAAAAGACTATGCAGACTCCCCAAGAAAGGCTCTGGGCAAGCATCCCCATAGCCTCATTGTTTGTTGCAATGATAACAGATTGGCTTGAGAAAACATATATGAAAGGAATCTAGAAATATAGCCCAGCATGGTACCATACTCCTGCATTCCCAGCCCTGTGGAAGCTGAAGCAGGAGGGTGGGGAGTTCGAGGCCAGCCTGGGCTACATAGTAAGATTCTGTCTGAAAGAGAGGGAGGAGGGGTGGGGAAAGAATGCAGGAAGCAGGAACTTACAGGTGTCAAAAGAGGGGAAAGCTGAATTGTTTTCAGTTTCTGTGACATGACATCACTCCAGGACCAGTGTAGGCAGCCAAAACACCATCACCAAACCCCTGCAATGCGGGGGTCCCACGACGCGGGGATCACATCGTCAACTTGCATTTTTAATTCTTACCACTAAAGACTTAAGAAACAATTATGTTGAATTTGGCAAATAAGGGTGGGATGGGAAATCAGGGATATTTTACTCTCTGTGGTAAAATCGGAATGTCGATTAGAGGCAGAGAAAATTAAGAAAACACATTTTATTGAATGAGTATGATTTTCTCCAAAGCCCAAATGTACAAGGGTCATGTCCAAACTGAGATTCCTGGGAGATTTTCCAAAACCAGAAGCTCGCACCTTCAAAAATGCTTGTGGATAAATACCCCAGGCTGGAGGAGAGAGGCCTTGTGCACCCTTATCTGGGCTGGAGCGGGGTTAGAGGTCAGCATTTGCTGTCTCTCCTGGCTGTTAGTGTGCACTCCCCATACACCTTTGTGGAGACCACAGTATTGGGGCAGAGAGCACGCGTCTCATTAACCAACTCCGAAGTCAGAGCCAGAGCTTACGTTCTTGAAGATTAGCCTAGTTGACCAAAGATTCAAGGCCAGCAGCGTCTCTAACCTACTGTTTTCTACTGTCCACTAGGCAGTAATTGCAGCAGAAGTCACGTTTTATCTGGCCAGTCCTTTCATTGCAAAAGTGGCGTTGGGGGCTGTTGAAGCAAGTCGGGGTGCAGGGCTTGCTGCCAAGTCCGAGCACCTGAGTTCTATCCCTGGGACCCGTGTAAAAAGTGGATGGAAGAAGCCGGGTGGTGGTGGCTCACGCCTTTAATCTCAGCATTCGGGAGGCAGAGGCAGGCGGATCTCTGTGAGTTCAAGGCCAGCCTAGTCTAGTTCCAGGACAGGAACCAAAAAGCTACGGAGAAACCCTGTCTCGAAAATAAAATTTTAAAAAAAGTGAATGGAAGGAAAAATCAGTTCTACAAAGTCACCTCTGACCTTGACACATAAATTGTGGACGCGCACCCATCCCTACACATCGTCCCTACACACATGCACAATGTAAACAGTCGCCCCTTCCCGCAAAGCTGGCCGTACTGACTCTGTGGAGCAGGTTAAACCCCCACGACTGGATAGGGCCTGCTGAGAGGGTGGTGCGTAAGCTTCACGCTCTTCCTTTTCAGAGATTCGGAGGAGCAAGCAGAACCATGGAAAGTGTGTATAAGTTCTCCTCCACAGAAAGGGTGCAGCTATTGGAGAAGGACCTGGCTGTAAAGCTAAGCGAGCTGAAGGCCGAGCTAGAAGAACAGGGGCTCCGTCCAGGAACAGCCAACTGGACCTTCAGGTAAATTTGCACTGTCAAGCTGGGGCTTCTGGGCCTTGCCTCCCGTTCTCATCCTACGTGCTCAGTCTGCCCCTTTCTTTTCCTTCGAGAACAGTTGACATCACGCATGCTCAAATACAGGGCACGCAACGGTAGTTTCCAATACCGTTTCCTCCTTGCAGCTACTAACAAGCCCAGCCTTGCTAGGCTGACGGGATCAGATGCGATCCGGGTGCTTAGCGCAGTGCGGCCACAGAGAACGTGACGTGACGTTTTCCAACCTGTCTTTAATGTTTCTAGAACAGCCACGGTAGACTAGAGCAAATCTTACTGAGTGGGAAAATACTTGCTATTTTTCTAAGTCCCAGAAGCTACTATATAAATGAAAAGTTTCATTTTACCTAATGACATTGAATATGAAGTTAATTTTGATAAGACTTAAAAGCCTACCTAAGGCTAAAGATTTGGCTGTGGGTGCCTGTTCTGGCGGGAGCCCCTGCTGTGGGCGGTGCCTGCTGCTGCTGGGGGCCATCAGGTTGCTTCAGAGGAGCAGAGGGCCCATGAGTCTTTCCGCCCTGGGCCTTCAGGATCATTTCTGTTAACATGAGAAGCCCATTGGTGTGGGGAAGTGGTGTTGAATGGCCAAGGGGAATGGGGAGGAGATGCGGGGAAGAAACAGTAATTGTGCATGTTTCTACTTCATTCCGAAGTTGGTTCTGTGCCCTTCAAGCCAGGTGGTGGTGGTAGCGGGTGCCTTTAATCCCAGCACTCAGAAGCAGAGGCAGGCGGATCTCTGTGAGTCGGAGGACAGTCTGGTCTACAGAGTGAGTTCAAGTACAGCCAGGGCTACACAGAGAAACCCTGTCTCAGAGGGGAAAAAATTAAAAATAAAAAGAACAGGTACTCCACACGTTCCATGGTGTCTGAGGGAGCTCAAGGAGGAGCAGAGAGGTGGGGCGATCACAGGACCAAGATGGGCATTACTGCTCTTAGTCTTTCATTTGCAATGACGCCAAAGCCCTCTCCTACCGCATAATATTATAGGATAAAAACTATGACATTTCAGAGATCAAGTGTTGATATTACAGCTTTTACACCAGTCAAGCGATTCCTCACTGTGCCATGTAACACAAAGGTCTGAAGGGACTTTTGAGAGCAGAGTGACAGAAAATCCTGGATGCTTACACTTCACTATTGCCTCAAAATGCTACACTATAGCCGTCTGGAAGAATCTAAATTCTAAAAGATGCATGTTCGCTGTTTTCTAGGTGTAGTGTTCTAAAGAAAGAAAGAAAGAAAAAAACAATCTCCACTCCCGGTGAATCACTTCAGCATTCTGTATTACTTAGCTGAGAATTCTCTTCCTTTCCCTTAGAC
This sequence comes from Microtus ochrogaster, assembly GCF_000317375.1. Taxonomy (NCBI): domain Eukaryota; kingdom Metazoa; phylum Chordata; class Mammalia; order Rodentia; family Cricetidae; genus Microtus; species Microtus ochrogaster. The sequence goes on along the minus strand of NC_022034.1, from coordinate 27,429,080 downwards.
TTTCTTTATAAACCCTGTGTTTTGTGCGTGAGTACAGGCTGGGAGGCAGAGAACCGCCTCCTGTGTCAGTCAGCTTCTGCCTTTTCAAGACAGGTCTCTTAGCTGCTGGGTTCTGGACTCACCCACCTCACCACAGGAATGCTGGGATGCAGGCGCCCCCCACTGAGTCACTCTGGGGGATCAGCTCATGCCCCTGCCTTTGCATGGCAGGTGCCTTGTCTACCCTCTTCCAAGCCTGCCTGCCTTCTTTCCTTCCTTTCTGCTTTTTCTTCTCCTTCTTTCTTTCTTTTTCTTCAAATTTTCTTTTTAAATTTTTATATTTTTTTTCTCACTTAATACCCTAAGCCCTAGACCTGGCAATAGTTATGTGTTTCACAATGCCTGCTGAACAAGTGGGCAAATATATGTCACAACATTTGCTGAATTAATGGTCGCCTTGTTGTGGGTTAGTCACTTATGCTCAGTGGCCTCTATAACCAGTCTTTCTCTGGACTGCCAAGTCATAAATGACGACATAGAGACTTTTCATTACTTAGGAAAGCTTGGCCTTAGCTTAGGCTTGTTCCCAACTAGCTCTTGAAACTTAACCTGTTTATATTAACCTACATCTGCCACATGGCTTGTTACCTCTCCTCAGTACCATACATCTGACTTCCCCCGAGTCTGGTTGGAGAATCTCCCGTACCCCCAGTTCTTTCCCAGAGTTCCTATCTCTTCCTGGAAGTGCTGCCTAGTCTCTCTTGCCTAGCTATTGGCTGTTCAGCTCTTTATTAAACCAATCAGAAGCTACCTTAGGTGAATGAGGAAGGACAGAGACACATCTTCATACAGTGTGCAAAAAGAGGATTCCAGCAGGCCTCTCTTAGGTCTTTCACAGGCCAGGTTGACTGAGGGGAACGGTGTGGCTTGAGACAGAGTTGGGCCGCCAAGCCCCTTATGGCCTAGGATCCCCACATGCCAAGGACGGGAGACACAATTACAAGGGAAGAGTTCTGCAACTTCCGTCAACAACTGAGCCCCTTTCCGTGGCTCACTGTTTCCCCAGCTCCACGAGAATATAGATCACACAATATAGTTGTGATCGATGGCTGCTTTCTCCAGATCTTATCAAAGTCTCTCTTTCTCCCCCACATCACCCCATCTTCGCCAAAGTCAAAATACGGGGAAAGAGGTAAGAGATGGGTTATTTCCAGCTTCAAAACCTTGACACCAAGTGTCCAGATGGGTGCTTAGGCATCGGTGGCCCAGCGTCTTGTCCATTTGAGCCGCTCTTGTCAGGCAACCGTGCCGATCTTTTCTGTGCCGTTTTAGTTTTATTATCCTTGCTGTCAAGGTGAGAACGTGTGTTTTCTTCCCTTCTGTCCCCTTCCCTTAGTGGTGGAGATGGAATTGAGGGCCTTGGCCATGCAGGACAGGTGCTCTAGCCTCTGAACTTCATCCCCAGTCTCTGGAACTGAGGGCCTTGGCCATGCAGGACAGGTGCTCCAGCCTCTGAACTTCATCCCCAGTCTCTAGTATTGAACAGGACTGCTCCTCCACCAGGGAACACGCTAACGGTGTATTTTACATTATCTGAGGCCTCTTGGCGCCAAGTGAACAGTATCAACCTAAGTTGATTCCCTCACATGTGTGTTTGAACTATGCATGCACTGGGGCTCCCTTGCCAGAGGCTGCAGCATCCAGTCTTACAAGTGTGGGATCTATTTGGGGATGCTATCCTCTGGCATGCCTAGAGCTGCCTTCCTGGCACTGTCTATGGAATTCCTTGGGAGAGCACCAACCTTCCCGCTCCAAGCTCCACCCCTTACTGGGGTCCCTCAGCTTGTGGTCAAGCAGAGCCTCTGCCATGGCTGCTACATGTGTCCTAGGGACCAGCCATGTTTCTGAGGCAAGAAAGCTTGCTTTAAAAAGTTTCTGAAATATTTCCCATCTGATATCTATGGATTGTTTCTACCCTCTGATAACTCAGCAGGAACATAAGAACATTTTGTTTCAGTGACAAGGTACCAGTTTTCTGGGTCAGCTAAGGAGAAACAGCAGTTTGATAGGCACGGGGTCTCTGAAAGGCGAGTACCGGGAAATGACTGCCCTCGCGACCCTCCCTGCTCTCTGGAGAGGGAACTGGGATAAACCAAAGGCCGAGGAATGACTCGGTGAGGGAAGGGGAAGGGATAGTAGGGATCAGTTAGATCAGGAAAGTTCTGACTGAGACAGAAGACGTGACCTTTATTCACCCGCAATGGCCCAGCGTGATTACTCACTCGAAAACGAATGCCTGGAAAGAGTCCCAGGGCCACCAGGCCCGCCATCATCTCGTCTATCACAGCTTTCGTAACCGCGACTTCTGTTGTCCAAATCTTCCTGCAGCTCTGTTCAAATACCAAAGGATGTCGCTCACTTTAGACGTGAACGGGAAGTGGCTCTGAAGAGAACCCTCCGGGTGAGTAGGAGCCTGAGGGGCTTCAGGACAACACATTCCATTTCGCTAAACTAGGGAACTAACTACTCACAAGAAAAGTTTACTTTTTGCAAACGATTGACGTTATTGGTCAAAACAGCCCCACACCCTGCTCACTGCTAGAAACGTGCAAACCACTGTATCCTTCGGGAGATCTGATTTTGTGACATTTGAAATTTGATGGTTTGAGAATGTTTGAAATGCATTGTTTGGGTTTAGGTGGCGGAGTGCAAGCCCCTTGTTATTCAGGCAGATGTCCTGCAGAGGGAGCTAGAGAGCTGCCTGAGGAGAGAGTACACGCCGGAAAACCTCCCTCTGCTTCTGCTGCAGGTAAGGATGCATCTTGTAACCTGTGTACACTCGTGGAGTGCACTGGAAATGTATCGGCAAGCTGGTTTTCCGGCAGCTCCTGCGAGCAGGTGTTCTGGACGTGGGCAATTTGCAGACTTGGTATTAGTGCTTTCTTTATTGGAGAATCTTTCGTTTTCACAGCTAAGTTCAGCTTAAAGTTGCTGGGAAGAGCGATTGACAAGAGGCTTGGAAAACAGTCCTGAAAACCTTTCTTTAGAAAAATAACTCAAAGCAGGAAAATAGTTTTCCATCAAGATTGCTTCAGTGTTATAATAAAAGTGAGAGAGTGGGAGGGATAGGGAGGGAGGGAGGGGGGGAGGGCAAGAAAAAGGCAAAACATGTAGATCACTCCTTTGTAGACTATTGCTCCTAGCATTAAATGTTTATCTTCTTGCACAAGGATTTGTTACATCTTGTAGTTTTAATTTAAAACTACGTATATACACCTTATAATAGTGATCAAATAAAATATAGAAGAATCACTAAGCTTAGATGGCAGGATGCTGAAAACGCCCTGGACTGTTATATAGCTCCTCAGTTTAACATAATCATGTACTATTTCAAAACGAAAAATGGTTCTTTCTTTACATCTATTACATCACTTAATGCAGTCTGTGCTCTGAGTTCTTCCCCTCACGCATAAAAAATTAGCTCATCAGCAAATAGTTGGCATTAATTGGAAAAGATAATGAGATTCTATTTGTAAGTTAAAATATTGTTCATTCAGAATGTCCTCTCCCTGTAGTTGTCTTCCCTCTTTCCCTCCCCACCTGCTTCCGCCCCTCCCTTCTTCCCCTCCCTCCCAGCTTCCTTACCTCCCTTCCTTCCTTTTTCCTGGTAACTCACTCTTGTATATTCTGCACATGAATGTTCTGGTATTCATTCCTGTATATCAGTGATCTCAATGAAGAGAGAAGATGGATAGGGTAATAAGGTGATAGATATTTGTCCCCTAAAGGTCATATGACAGCGTCTGGAGGTGTTTTTTGGTTATCAAAATTTGGGGGGCAGTGGTCATATACAGTTGATAGCATCTCATGTTTAGTTGCCAGAGGCTAAGGATGACATTGAACAAAGAATTCTCCCACAGCTGAGAATTACGCAGGTCCCAACTGTCAACAGTGATAAGGCAGGAAAAGTTCTAGAACAGCCTGAATTTCCACATTATACTCTTTGCTGTCTGTCCGGAAAGTTTCCTTTAACAAGTCATGTAGTTCACATCTGCCAGGGACAGAGTCTCACGGTGTTGTTATTTTATAAAAAATATTTTCCTTCCATTTCAAAAGGCTGTTTTCGCCTGGTACCGAATTCTGGACTGACAATTTTTTTTTTTAATCATTTGTTGCTTTAAAGCTGCTATTCTATTCTCTGGTGGCTTGAATGGATCCACTTCTAACACAATGCATTTCCTGTTCCCTGGCTGTTTTAAGCTTTCAAAGCTTTTTACCTGCTATATGTGTGTGTGTGTGTGTGTGTATACATATGTAGTACACATATATTGTGGTGTATACATACATACACACACATAGTGAGGTTTTCTTGATTTTTCTCTTGCTTGGAGTTATACTTATTTTGTTGGGTTGTACATTTAGTTTTTATTTTTTCCAAATGAGGAAAGATTTCTCTTGGCTTCATTCCAGGGTCATGGGTGCAAAATCACAACACTCACCTCAGAGGGGATAAAAAATGATTTATTCTGGAGCCAGATGTGTGTGACCCTGGCCCAGGAGCATGAACTCGGGTTGTCTCAAATTCCATGTCCCAGCGTGGTAATAGAGTCATAAAGGTCTTACAGTAATGTAACAAGGAACAGTCACAAATCAAGATGCTCTCCAGCACACTGGTGGGAGCCACAGGCAGGCAGATGGCAGCAAACGGCCAGATTTCAGCTCCAGGCTGCGTGGATGCTGGCTGGTGGCATGGGTGCTGGCTGGTGGTGTGGGTGCTGGCTGGCGGCGTGGGTGCTGGCTGGCGGCGTGGGTGCTGGCTGGCAGCGTGGGTGCTGGCTGGCGGCGTGGGCACTGGCTGGTGGCGTGGGTGCTGGCTGGCCGCGTGGATGCTGGCTGGTGGCGTGGGTGCTGGCTGGCGGCGTGGGTGCTGGCTGGCGGCGTGGGTGCTGGCTGGCGGCGTGGGTGCTTCCTGGCGGCGTTCTTAGTCTGGCGGCTGGGTGGAAGCTAATGTTCTCTTTGAGCATTCCAAAGGATTTTACCCAACAGCCACAGAGAAGTCAGGTCAGACACAGAGGTGGGCAAGCAGCGGTTGTTGAAGAAGCTAAAGATAGCCTCAGGTAAGCTGTGTGGTTAGGCTTTGGGCCTGCAGCGGTCCAATTCTCCACAGTCATTAATATAGAAAACCAAGTGAGGACTAGAGAGTGGGGGGAGCCTCAGTGATCAAGAGCACTGGCTGCTCTTCCAGAGGACCCAGGTTCAATTCCCAGCACCCACGTGGTGGGTAAAAACTGTAACTTCAGTTCCAGGGGACCTGACACCCTCACACGGACATACATGCAGGCAAAACACCAATGCACATAAAATAAAAATAAACCAAAAAAGAAAAGAAAACCATATGGAAATGTCAGTGTAAAGTACAAGTTTCTTTCTGGTTTCCAAGCATTTTTTGTTCACACCTGGCTGCGTTGTCTCCCTCCCCTCCAAGATGCTAATCTGTGAATCCATAAATGGATTGATCCGTTGATGTGGTCTGAGCCCCCTTGATCCATTTACCCGCCAAAGGCCCACCTCTGAATATTGCTGTTTTGGGGACCAAGCTTTCAATACACATCACAGCAGTCTATGGTGATAAATGCTGATGCTGGGTGAGGGCCCAGGCCTACAGACGTGGGCACCAGCGTTCCTTGTTGTTTCTGTTCAGAACAGGCAGCAGCAATTTCAGTGAAGCCACACCTCCCCAGGCGATGCTGTGGCAGTGACGTCAGTCACCTGCCTGACCCTTTAGCTCCTGAATCATCTTTTCACTCTGTTCTAAGTTGTTCAAGTCACAGCAAAATATGCTCAGAATTGAGCAATTTACAGTCCTTGGAGGCCGATCCAGATGACTGACTTAGCATTTCTGTAATCTGGTTTCTGACTTATAAGGAAGGCCTTTTTAATTTGTTTCAATGGTGTGAAGATTTTAAACATTTTAGGGGTTAGAGAAATGACTCCATGGTTAGAGCATTTACTACTCTTACAGAGGACCTGGGTTCCATTCCCAGATCCACAGGACAGCGCCCAGCTCTTTGTAACTCCAGTTTCTGAGGATCCGACGCCCTCTTCTGTCTTGCAGAGGGCACTACAGGCAAATGGTACACTATAAAAAATTTAAAACAAAAATCTGTTAAGACTTTAAACACTTTTGGGCCAGAGGGATTGCTCAGCTGTTAAAGGCTAAGGCTCAAAATCAAAACATCAAAAAAGGCTTTAACCATTTTAAATTATGACCCTCAAATGAGCAATTAGTTCTGAAGCATCCGCTTCTCTCGGTGTTCTGGCACTCTGGGTGTCTCTCAGGGGCTATCGAAGATTCCAGAAAGGCAGTTGTTTTGCTGAACTAATGGTCTCACTAGAGAGAAACCTCTAACTTTGCCTAGCTCTCTTTATTTGCCTTGGTCCAGGTCCAGGCTTCTCATCTCCATAGTGGCAACAGAAACCGGTCCCGGGGCTCAAACTTGGGTCTTCTGGCTTGGCAGCGCATATCTTAACCAGCTGAGCCATCTCTCCAGCCTTACACTGTTCGAACTGTTCGCAGAGCAATGGGAGACCTTTCTTAGTAAACCCCGGGGAGGAGTGGAGATCACATCGTAGACTGGGAGGTGGAGAGTGTCCTTTTCTTTCCTTGCTTCAAAATATCTTTCCTAGCCAAGCGCGGGTGAGAGAGCACACAAGCCTTCCTCTGATAGACGGGCAGTGGG
>NC_022034.1:27420076-27421690 GCF_000317375.1 Microtus ochrogaster | reverse complement strand
AGGGGTCTTCAGTTTGGCTTCTGCAGTGGAAACCATGATTCTACTACATGAGCACTTACACCCAGGACAGCAACTCAGGGGCAGCCCCTCTCTCCTTGCTGCTTTGGACAGTTTTCAGTTCCCCAGTAAAAAACACTGCTTTTCTGGGAACGTGACTCTAGGCCTCTAAAGAGCCTTTGATTGGTTCTCTACAGTTGGGTTTAGCTATGAAGCACCGTTCTCGCCCAATGTCACAGATTTCCAGGCTTCCAAGGAAGTGGGAAGGCTTCCTCTTTCCACCAAGGAATGTCTTGAACATATTTTAATTTGTTTTCCTGGCTGCCCCCCCCCCCCGTCTCTTCCTCTTCACGCCTCCTCCTCCTCCTCCTTTTCTTGTTTTTTTTTTTCCCCCTTTAATTCTTCCCATGCTTTTCCTTTGTTCTTGTGTTGTACCTTCCCCTTTGTTTTCTGACCCTCCTTGGCAGTAAACATGACATCATCTTCGGTCCTCTTTGCTGCTTACTAAACACCTTTTGCTCTTTGTTTTCCCCTCTTTGTTTTGCAAAGATTCTTCTTCCTCCTTGGCTGTCCCAACCCGTGCGTGTCACATGACCCTGGACAACTAGTGTGAGAATGTTTATTACTTTTCGAAAACCTTTAAGCACTGTTTCTTTGAATAGAGTTTTCTGGGTTCTGGGCGTGTAGCTCGCTGACAGATAGTGTCTTAACATGCACACATCCCTGTTTCGTCCCGAGCACTGAGAGCCATCCCACCTACACCCTCTTTATGTCACTTCAACGGCACACCCATTAAAGCATTCCATACTGCCTCATAAAGACCAAAACGCTGTCCCTTTTGGTTCCATCCCTGTTTCCGTTGCTGCTTCGCCGCGCGGTGCTCCTATTGCTATTCAAGCGTGCCAACTCTTCTCGTGCTCATCCAGTTTTTGGTTCAAATATGTGTTTATTTTTAGACTTCCCAGTTCTCTCCCAGCTCTGTTCACATTTTGCTTTCAGTCTTTGAACACGCTGAGCATACCGTAAGAGACCTTTAGAGAGTGTTGCTTGCTAATTTTCTTACCCCTGTCAGTTCTTACGTTCGCATCACCGATTTCCTTCCGTCCATAGGGCATTTTTATTGTTCCTTTGCATGCCTAATAACTTATAGCAGAATGCTAAAAGTCAGCAATTTTTCACTACTGGGTGCCATATATTTTTATATTTCCTGTAAAGTGTTGGACTTTGTTCCGGCAAGCTCTTAAGTTACAGATGAATTTACCCCTTTCAAGGCTTGTCTCAGGAACCCGAGGAAGAATTTTCACACTGGTGGTTGGAACCTGACTTGTCTTGCAGCTCTGTAAGAACTCTGGATCAGTTGGGTGTGGGGCCCAGTTGGTTATTCTTTGCGCAGCCTCCTGGAGTTTAACCTGCTGCATGCCTAGCTAGGCACTGGACCACAGACTCGTGGGGATTTAAGCAGATTTCTTGAGCCTTTCTCTGCAGGGCTTCCTGGCTTCCTCCTCTAGGCGCTGCAGCCTACGATCTCCCTGGTGTCCTCTGCACATTTCATGTCACTGTCCTTAACCCAGAGAGGTCCCTTCTGTGCTCAGGGTCCTCTCCTCCTTCCCATGCCTC
>NC_022034.1:27402079-27419976 GCF_000317375.1 Microtus ochrogaster | reverse complement strand
TCTCCATGGCACTGTGTTGTCCAGGATCAGAAAACCGTTGCCTCGTGTGTTCTGTCAACATTTCTACCTGTGATGAGAGACTGTGACAGAACTCATTTCTTCACAGGCACTGTTGTTTTTATTGCTGGAGAGAAAATTTGCTTTTTAAAAACACATCTGTATGACTGGCCTTAATCCTCCTGCCTCAGTCTCTTGAGTGCTAGCATTATAGAAACATGTCACCGTATTTAACAATTTTTAATTGTAAACAAAGTTTATCAGTCTGATTTTATAAGCTACAATCCTACCTTTTCCTTTTCTTTTTTATTGTTAAGGGGTGTGTGCGTGATGCATGTGTGTAGGAACGTGCAATGGTGTGCTTGTGAAAGTCAGTGGACCCTTGTGGAGTCAGTTCCTGCTTCCACCTTTGCAGGGGTCCCTGGGCTTAAACTCAGGCTGTCAGGACTACATAACAAGCTCCCTTACCCAAAGAGTCACCTTCCCTGGTCCATTCATCATACCTGTAATGTCCTTTTGACCAATAGTTTTTGGTATGAGTATGTGTCCCCATGAATCCATGCTTACATGTGTGTGCTTGTATGTTTCCCAGGGAAAACCTCACATGTCATTCTGCAGGTGCTGTTCACCTTCTTCTTCTGAGACAGATTTTCACAACTGGCGTTTGCCAAGGAGGGAAGGTGGAGTGGTTAGCAAACCCCAGAGACCTGCCTGGCTCTGCCTCCCTGGTGTTCTGAGGGCTGCCACCCCTGGCTTTGTTTTCTTTTTCTTTCTATCTTTCTATCTTTCTTTCTTTCTTTCTGCTTTTTTTGTGGGGGGGGTTGTTTGTTTGTTTTGTTTGTTTGTTTGTTTGTTTTTCCCATGGGTACTGGAGATGAAACTCGGGGTTTTGTGCTTTCATGTAAAGCGTTTTACTAATTGAGTCTCCCGTGCATAATTTCAGTTCTTTAACCCAAAATGTCAGCTTGACTTTACCCCCTCTGACACCTCTGATATCCTGATTCGCTGCCCACAGCTCAGTAACTGACGGATGAGGTTACGATCAGCCCACCCAGCGGCAGATCGCAGATTTAGACACGTCCACTTCATCTTCACGTTTGAATGATCTTGAGCCAGACTTCATTTGATAGTGTTCCTGTAGGGGAAAAAATGTTTCCAAAGCAACGAAAGATTGATTTACTTACTATTAGTGCTCTTGAGACTCAGTTCAGGCTTCGTCCTATAATTATATTCTGGTAAATTCTTATTTTTGTTGTTGGGAAAGTATTACACGGAGAGAATTACACACCTGGCCCAGAGTAAACATTTGCATATGCTGAGATGGAAGTGGCTCTGCCAGACCAGCGAGATCATGGAAGAGCTCCACCCGCTGTACAAGGTAGGAAGCCGGGGGCGGAGCCCGTGGCCTCTAGACATGTATTTTTAAAGACTTTATTTTAAATTGTGTGTGTTAGTCCACATGAATGCAGTGCTCATAGAGGCCAGAAGAGGGCATCAGACCCTCTAAAACTGGATGATATGCGTTTTTCTTGTAGACCCAAGGCAGGAAGCTCAGAGGGGGCTTCCTGTTACTACACAGCCTCCTGCACTGACTATCACTGATAGATGGGGTCCTAGGCAGGAAGCTCAGAGGGGGCTTCCTGTTACTACACAGCCTCCTGCACTGACTATCAAATTGTTGTCCCTCAGAGTTGGGATAGGATGACCACGGCTTCTATCGCCCAAACCCAAACTTTAGAGGAACCCAGGAATTCCCAAAGCTCCTTATTCGACCCCCAGACAGCATGGCAGAGAGCAAGGCTCACCAACAGCCCATGGTCTGTTTGCATCTCTTTGAAACAGAGACAAGTCGGCTACATCATGCAGGAGTTCAATGATGCAGTTCAGAGAGCAGAAAGACTGTCAGTGGCTAGAGAGAACTTCCTCATGGGAAAAAGCAATCCTCCCAACCTGGTGACGCTAGAAGACCTGACAATCTACACCAGGTGGTTAGTGTGTCACCTGCACTCGCTCCGGCCCATCCATCACTACCTGCAGGTAGTAGGAACCATAGAGTGGGAGGGGAAGCTCAGTGTCCCCCCGCAGCACCTGGTTTAAGGTGCTTACTGCTGGGTGCTCTGGTTTGGGGTGTTCACTGCCTCGTGCTCTGGTTTGGGGTGTTCACTGCCCGATGCTCTGTTCTGGGGTGCTCACTGCCCAGTGCTCTGGTTTGGGGTGCTTACTGCCAGGCGCTCTCTTTTGGGGTGTTCACTGCCCAGTGCTCTGGTTTGTGGTGTTCACTGCCCGGTGCTGTTTTGGGGTGCTCACTGCCCAGTGCCCTGCCTATGAAGGCTGCTGGCAGCGGGGAAAACACACCCTCTACCGCACCCTGGGTCAGTTTGGCTCTCTCGCAAACCTCTCTCACACCCTGCTTTATACCCCCTCAGCTCCTGCTTCCGTTGGTTTCTTAGGATTCGTTTTCTTTGTGAATTCAACACGTTCTTTCACTTGGCAGTATTTCAGGAGGAAACCATAGGTCAGGATGTTTGCCCTAGGCCCACTCAGCAAAGACCTGGCCTTTGCTGAAGTGTTAACAGGGTCCTGGGCCGGTGGAAAGAGGACAGGTAAATTTCTACCACAATACAATGGGGTTACAAAAAAGAAGAGCCGGGCTGGACATGGTGATGCCGCCTCGTCCCAGCACCCTGGAGGCTGTGTTAGGAAAGCCTTGAATCTGAGACCTGCCTGGGCTCCACAGTGAGCTGGAGGTTTTCCTGTCATGGCGAACTCGTCTCAGAAATAATAACAACTGATAATAAACAGTGAGGTGGCTGTAACGGCTCAGTGGTAGAATATGTATAAAAGCCTGAGCGGGGCCAGGAGTTCAACCCCCAGCACCGCCAGGGAGAGGGATCAGGGGAGAACCACGGGGTGAGAAGAATCACGTGGGAGAGGCCCCAAATCAGCTTAGAGGATCACAGAAGCGTAACTTGACCTCATTCCCAGAAACTAGTGGTGGCCTAACTCCATCCCCTAGCCAAAGCCAGGCAGCCACTGTGGGCTCTCCCTCTTCCTCCCCAGTCATATGACAATACAGACACGCGCTCCTAGATCTGGGACTTCCACTAAGACCCGAGTCCTTTCTCTTCACACCCTGAGCACCCCACACGGTGGCTTTCCCACCCATGTGCATGACCACTGTGGGGCTGGCTGGAGCGGGGTAATGGGGTGGTGGGGGTGGTGGGTACTTCGGAGTTGGAAGCAGTTGCATCTCCCAGCTCCGTCCTCTGCCACTGTGCAGGTTTCTAAGGTGCCACCCAGCCTCCCTCCTTTCTCTGTCACAGTGAAAACACCTGTGTCCTGTCGGTTGTGTCTCTGCAGGCCCTCCAGTACTTGCCCGTCTCCAGAGCGCTGCGTCTAGCTGATAACCGAGTCTATGGACCTAGTGAGGAAAGGGAAAATACCGGTGTGGCTGACCTTAGCTCTGCATCTCCCGGTCCCACGGGTTCCAGCATCTCAGGTAAGACATTGGCCCTTACTAGGGAAGAATGGACAAGGAAGGGCTGTGGTTTTGTGCACGGCCTCTTTTGTTCCATGATCTTCCAGAACGTTTCCTATATGCCAGAAAGTTGGATCTCTATAATAAATTGTAATTTACTATGAATACTTCCCAATGGAAGACAGTGGTCATATACATTTCTGTCTCCATCTTTAGAGCTAGCATATTAAGAAGCAAGTACGCTGGCCTCTGGGCCTGTTTCTGTCACGGCCACATATGGCCTTGCAGGTTACTTCCCGGGGCCTCAGTTTACTCATATCTATATTAATCCCTTCAGGTGAAATGATCTCTAAGACGCTGATCAGGTTTAGTATCACACAGCTGCCGGAGAATTTACATCCGAATCAATTTCATAGTCTATCCACCCTTACTGTATGTTACATAGAACTGAGAAGCCCGATCAGGTTTCTGATCTGAGGGCACTGGAGTGACATCCCATTACATACAGAATGTCCCAGGAGCACCACCTGGACGAGCAGCCAGTGGCGGGGACAAGGAAGGCTCCTTGGTTTCTTCCGAAAGTTTAGTGTGAGTTAGGCAGGAAAAGCAAATGGGGGCGCTGGTTAATTTGTCCCTGGCATAATCCACTCACCACGGAACCCAGATAGAGTTGCCCTACTGTCGTCGTCAGGGTTTCTACTGCTGTGACAAAACCACCATGAACCAAAACGCAAGCTGGGGAGGAAAGGGTTTATTTGACGTCCACTCCCAGATCATAGTCCGTCACTGGAAGACGTGAGGACAGGAACTCAAGCAGGCCTGATACAGAAGCCATGGAGGGGAGCTGCTTTCTGGCTTGCTCCCCGTGGCTTGCTCAGACTGCTTTCTTATAGAACCCAGGACCACCAGCCCAAGGATGGCACCCCCCAGCATGGGCTGGGCCCTCTCTATCAATAACTAATTGAGAAAACACCTTACAGATGGATTTCATGGAAGCATTGCCTCAACTGAGGCTCCTGCCTCTCTGATGACTCTAGGTTGTGTCCAGGGTCAAGCTGGCACACAAAACCAGCCAGTGTCCCCATCCAGACAGTCCCTGAGAGGTCAGCCAGTGTCCCCATCCAGACAGTCCCTGAGAGGTCAGCCAGTGTCCCCATCCAGACAGTCCCCGAGAGGCCAGTCAGTGTCCCCACCCCACCAAGACATTCCCCGAGAGGTCAGGTGGGCTTCCCTGTGGGCTGTGAGATTGTGAGGAGTCCTTGGACCTTCCCAAAGAAAGCTCAGTCGGGGAAGTGGGGAGTGGGCAGCCTGAAAGCCCAGCCAGGAAAGATAACAACAGGGCTTGGAGGCCAGGGGAAAGCAGAATGGATCTCCACCAGCAGAGGGCGTGCTTTCCACCCCTTTCAAGGCCATTTGCTTACCGTTTCTGGTCTTCTGATTCTTGATTTTGGATATTTTTCAGGGCCAGGGAGAACAGATACTACATTCGCCCTGCCTCAGCACGTGATGGAGCGGGAAAAACTAGAGCCTCGGCTGAGACACCTGCTCTCGCATTTCCGTATCCCCTACGACTTACAAAAGCTGAGAGACTCGGCCAAAGAGATGGAGCTCTTTCCTTTGGTACCTGTTTATAGCAAGTTCGTGCTTACTATAAACATGAGTAGGTGGCAGAAGGCGCCTTTATTACTACACAGTTGCTTGTCTGCTTGTTTGAGGCAGGATCTCAGGTAGCACAGACTGGCCTCAAACTCTGCAGATGGTGGAGGATGACCTTGAACTTCCCATCCCCCTGCCTCCACCTCCCGAGTATCTGGATTGTAGGTGTGAGCTGCCACCGTTGACTTAAAGATGTTTATTTCTTTTCTGCCAGTGTTTGTTTCTAGAGTAGTAAGATACAGTGTTAATAAGGTGTCTTTGGCTAAGAAGAACTTTCTTTCCATGAGAAAACAAACAAACAAAAAAGGTAGGATATGGCCTGAAGAAGATAGAAATGTATACCAGGTTGGATAGACATGCCTGGAAGAGCTGTCAAGCATGTGTCTAAGTCTGAGCGTCATGTGTCTAGTCTGAGTCTAAGAAGGGATCACGGGTTCTTGACATATTAAATAAGGTTATAACCAATGACATGCACCACAGGTTCTGAGGGACACAGTCGTGCCCCTGATATTTTGTTTGTGATGTAACAAAGTGTAGAGCTAAGCCACTAGTTAGCCGTAGAGGCCAGGCAGTGGTGGCACACACCTTTAATCTCAGCACTCAGGAGACAGAAGCAGATGGATCTCTGTGAGTTCAAAGCCGCCTTGGGTTACACAAGAATGACCCAGTCTGAAAGAGAAACAGAGCCAGGCAGTTGTGGCTCACACCTTTAATCCCAGTATTTGGGAGTCACACGCCTTTGATTCCAGCACTAGGGAGGTAGAGAGAGGAGTGATATGACTAGATAGAGAGAGGAATATAAGGCGGGAGGAGACAGGAGCTTGGTTGCAGTCTGGAGAGGCAGTCTGAGGGTTTGCAGAGATAGGATCGCCTCTTTGGTCAGAGCATTGGTAGAGCTAAGAACTCTAGTGGCTGGCACCTCTGCTTCTCTGACCCTTCAGCCTCACTCCCTAGTGCCTGACTCCTGGTTCTTCTTAAGACCAATTAGAATACATGCTACATAGCCCCTTCCCACTGCAGCTCGTGCTACACTTTCTTAGACAGAAAACCTCATAGTAATAAGAGTCATGTTAAGACCTCTTTCAAAGGGAAACCTGGGGCAGTGGATCCAGAACTCAGATGTATAACTTGAAAACTAACAACAGTGCTTTAACAATGAGATATCTTGCGGGCTCTAGTTGTACCTTGTTTGCAAGATAAAAACGATCAACTGGCTGACCGGAACAGCAGAAATCTAACCTGGGAGGCTTCGGATGACCTTGGGATGTGAGATCACCACTTCTCTCCTGACACCCCTTGCCTGTGCTGCGGGAGGAGCTCTCTTGTAGAGCTCTGACCTTGGGGGTCCATTTGCTGTTGTTTTCATGGCAGCGTCATTTACCTTGACTGCACTGTTTGGTCTGTACCACACAGCTCACTGGACCTGGCAGGAACTCATTCCTCTGGCTTCTTGGACGATGGTGGTGTGTAGCTTTGCCTCCCTGTTCCTCCTTCTCTTTCTCTTCCTTCCTCTGCCTCTCCCTCTCTTTCTTCCTTTTCCCCCTCCCTCCCTCCTCTTTGCTCTACCCCTTTCTCCTCCTCCTTTCCCACTCCTCCTTCTGACAGTCTTTTATGTAGCCCAGTGTCCTAGTTAGGCTACTATTGCTGTTATGAATTGCCATGACCAAAAGAGGAGAGGAAAGAACTGATTAGCTTACACTTCCAGATCACGGGCCATTGAGGGAAACTAAGGAAGGAACTTGGGTAGGGCAGGAACTTGGAGGCAGGAGCTGATGCAGAGGCCATGGAGGGGTGCTGCTCACTGGCTTGCTCCTTGTCGCTTGCTCATCCTGCCTTCTTACAGAACCCAGGACCACCAGCCCAGGAATGGCACCAGTCACAGCAGGCTGGGCCCTTCCCCATCAATCGTTGTCAGCAGGATGCAGTGAAATCCATCCTGGACTAGACCACTCCATGGGCAGACAGAAAGGTTTATTGGCGGTAATGTCGCCCATGCAGTCTCTGGGCATGGGGGTTGCATAGAGAACAGCAAACTGGCACAGAGGCCTTGACAGATTTTTAAGGAGATAGTTGGCAGCCCGGGGTGGGGTGGGGTGCGGGCCAGAACAGTCTGGGAGCTAGCATGGGCACTTTGATCCCTTGCAGGCTTGCCTGAGTTAATCAGGAGCCGGATGCTTCAGTGGCAGAGACAATTGTCTGTAGGAGGCTGATAAGAGACAAACAGAAACTTTTGCTTTATAAGGTCCCTGAAGAATGCTGAGCTTAGGTGGCAATCCTTCCGTCTACCCAGTCGGAGTCCAGCCTGAGCTGAGTTGAGACCGTCAGCATCAGCATCACTGTCACTGGGGGCCCCACTTTGGACCTAACGATCACTAATTAGGAAAATGCCCACCAGCTTGCCTACAGCCAGATCTTATGGAGGCTTTTTCTCCGTTGAGGCTCCCTCCTCTCGAAAGACTAGTGTGAGTCAACGTGACATAAAACTGGCCAACTCACCCAGGCTGGTTCCAATGCTCACAGCCCTCTTGCCTCAGCCTTCCAAGCAAGTACTGGGATTATAGGTGTGTACTGTCCAGAACTTTTGCCCTCT
The DNA here is from genome assembly GCF_000317375.1 of Microtus ochrogaster. NCBI lineage: Eukaryota > Metazoa > Chordata > Mammalia > Rodentia > Cricetidae > Microtus > Microtus ochrogaster. Next base: position 27,412,255 of record NC_022034.1, on the reverse strand, counting down.
TTATGTAATGATAAAAGAATCTGAGGCCCTAAACAGCCCAATAAAGCAGCCTTGTCCCCAAAGAACAGCTTATGTCCTTTCGTGGCAACGATAGTTCTGAGTTTTGATTTTCTTAGAACATTAGCTGTTCTCCTAGGATGACCAGTGCATGCATGTTTGTGTGTATGTGTGTGTGTGTGTGTTTGTGTGTGCACATGTGCGTGCCTGCATGCATGCTTAGGTCTTTCTTTTTTTTTTTGATACTTTAATGCCTTGAGACAGGGTCAGTCAACTGCAGCCTATAGCCCACCACCTGTTTTTCCAAAATAGAACTCTATAGCATCCAGTTGTCTCGGCCCATTCCAACTGCTCAAACAACAGGTCACAAACTGAATGGCTTAAACCAACAGTTCCTTACTGTCCCGATGGTTGAGACTGTCACAGCCAAAGCCGATTTGGCGCCTGGGGAAGGCTCACTTTCTGGTTCATAGATGTTACGTGTGTGTGTGTGTGTGTGTGTGTGTGTGTGTGTGTGTGTGTGCCTTCCCTAGTAGAAGGGCAAAGGTCTCTCAAGGCCTAATCCTAGTCATAAGAACTAATTACCACCTCCCCAAGGGCAAGTCTCCTAGTTCCTTCACCTTGGAGGTTAGGATTTCAGCACACTCATTTTGTGGAAACGCAAATACTCAAATGCCAGCAACCGATCCCCTGCCTCTTTATGTGGTATCTGTGGCTACTCTCATCCCACAGTGGCAAACTTGAATAGCTGTGGTCTGCAAAAGCTGAAATCCCAGCTATCTGACAGCCCAGCCCTGGCCTCGTGTCTCTTGGTAGACCCTGCCACAGTGAATGTGACCCAGATGGCGCTGGGCAGCGTGTCTGCTTGTCAAACATGGCTGTTGGGCACATGGAATGGAATTAGTGCAGTGAGAAACTAAAGTCCCCACTGATTGAACTTTAACTAACTTACAATGACATGTTGATCAACAATGACGCATTGGCTAGAGGCAACAGTGTGGTGTTGCCTGCCCTCAGAAGTGCAAGCATTAACTAGCGGAATCCTCGGCTCTGAAACTCACAGACATGCAGACTTTTTAGCTGGAGCTTTGGTGCCCAGCAAGGTAGGTAGATCCTTCACATATGCATGTATGTATGCATGTACATGTGGTTAAATTCACATGACATGACAGTTACCATCTTACTCCTGGTAGGTGGCATTGAGAAGTTTCACTAACTGTCATGTGCACTGTGGTCCTCAGCAAGTCTCCCCTTCTCTTCCCTTTCCTCCAGTCTCCTCTCCCTCCTCTCTCCACTCTCCTTTCTCCTCTTCCTCCCTCCCTTTCTCTTTTTAATTTTTACTGACATTTAAGAGAACACACCCCAGAGCAGACAAGCTTTACCTCTCAGTGGTTGCCTGAGAAGGGAGAGAGAGAAAAGAAAGAAAATGCCATAACGTTGAGTTAGGCACAGAGGTCAGTTATGTGGCAGACGAGCACCTAGAGGTGGGGAAGACTGTTTACAGAGAACGGAGCCCAAAGAATTGGGTAAAGCATGCTTAAAATAGACAACGAACAAAGAAAACGGCCAGGTGGTAGTAGCACACGCCTTTAATCCCAGCTCTCAGGAGGCAGAGGCAGGCGGATTACTGTGAGTTCGAGGCCACCCTGATCTACAAGAGCTAGTTCCAGGACAAGCACCAAAGCTAAACAAAGAAACCCTGTCTCAAAAATCCAAAGGGGGGAGGAGAAAGAAAGAAGATGAAAGTTCCACTTTTCAGAGCAATGTGGAAAAGCAGGCCCCTTCCTCTGTAAGCAGCTATACTAAGAACCCACCCCTCTTCTTAACCCTGTCCAGGTTTCTCAGCACTTCCAGAGCATCTTCACGGAGCAGCAAAGGATGCGGACGTTCCAAGACTATGAGGCCTGGAGAGCTAGAGTGCAGAATGTGTCAGGCCCTGCTGCCACCCTGAAAAAGAGAGCCACCTGGACTCCCTTTGTGAAGGTAGGAGGCTACCGGGACCGCCGCCTGCCGGTGATGCCAGCAATGCCAAAACCTTCTCTCCAACTGAGCAGGAACCCTGACATCACCAGGTCCCTCTCCTTAGTACCCAGAGCAAATTGACCTCTCGGACCTAGAGGACAGGCTGCCTGTCCTCAACAGAGACAACTCAACAAACTTCATCCTGTGCACTGGGATCCCCCGCTCTTCCTACCTTAGCTCTTTGTTGAAGGTAGTAAGTCACACCACCATCTGAGCTAGAAGTTCCCCCAACACCAAACACCCATGCCGTAGATCTGAATGTCTTTCTTCTTTTGTTTACATATTCCCAGCCTGTTTGTTTTAAAAGGCAGAATTTACTTGTAGCACAGACTGGCCTCGTTCACTATACTATGTAGCCAAGGATGGCCTTGAACTCCTGGCTCTGCTGGCTCAGCTCCCTTAGTGATGGGGATACAGGTGTGTGCCACTATTCTTAGCTAAAGATCTCCTCAAAACACACACACACACACACACACACACGCATACACGTGTGCATGCGCAGACATACAAACACAAACACACACACACACACTATTTTTGAGAGATGCTTTTATGCTGTAGCTGGTTAAGCTGGTCTTGAACTCATGGCAATCTTCCTGCCTTGACCTCTTAAGTGCTGGGGCTTGCAGGTGTGTGTCACTATGCCAGGTTCCTTTCTGGCTTTAATGACTTCATATCTGTGACAAGAACAAAGTCTGATACTCAGAAATATAATTGATTTGTGTAAAGCCACCACTTTAGTTTAAAACGTTGGCCACATCGGGCTCTCGGGGCTAAAGATGGAGGCTTCACAAACAAGGCTGAAGCACCATGGTTAACCCAACAGCAGTAGTTGGTGAGAAGGTGCAGCCACATCTCAAGAGCCAAGCAGTCTGTATTCTAGAAAGAACCAGAAACACTCATTTAACAGATCTAGACATCGAGTTAGGTTCCTGAGAGCCTGTGGTCAAAGCATCACTTGGTACAGAGCCCTGCCAGCTCTGTGGCTCATGTTTGTAATCCAGCACTTGGAAGGTTGAGGTAGGAACACTGCCCCCAGCTCACGAACAGCCTGGGCTACACATTGTGTTCCAACCCAGCTTGGGACACGTTAGTTTCAGCTAGAGAGTGAGACCATATTTTGCAAAAAGAAGAAGATGATGAAGAAAGATAAAAAGAAAGAGAAAAAAAACACACCAAAATCAAGCCTTGTTTTAATGTATTTTTTGTTTAAAGATGCCCTGATTAATGCATATCATTGATTCATAAGCATTGAACTTCACTATTAGAAGTACTCAAACTTCATGTAATGTTTATCTAACATGTCTTCTCCAGAAACTGTCGCAGCCTTCTAGTGCAGGACTGGAAACAGCCAGCACTTTAGAATTCTCTTTAGGGACAGTTTCACCAACAAAAAGAACAATGAACATGGCTCTAAACAAAACACAGAAGGGACACTTGTCTCCAGTGTCCTTAAGGCAGAATATTATCTTACTCAGTCTTGGCTGGGAATGTGCCCACTGTCCCCAACTCTGTGCCAGTCTATCAATGACCATGTTTGACACTGAGGTCACAAATATATTTTAATGAGTGGGCAACATTGAAAATGTAGAATCCATGTTTGATAAGGCTTGACGGTTGTATGAATGGAAGGAATCTCTTTTTAAAGATTAAATATATGTAATTTAGTGTGTGTGTATGTATGTTTGTGCACGCGGGTATGCATGCACGCACCTGCCTGAGTGTATGTATCACAAGCCTGCAGGTTTCACTTTACGCCAGAAGAGGGCACCAGATCCCCTGGAATTTGAGCTATAGGTAGTTGTACACTGCCAGATGTGTGTGCTGGGTACCAGAATTGGAAAGGAAGGTCTGATGGGATTTGTTGCCATTGCTATCTGTTCAGACTGCTTTGATGAAGTACAATGAAGCCTGTAGCTGTAAGCAAAGTGATTTTGCTTTTCACATTTCTGGAGGCTGAGCAGGCCTGCCTGCCAGCACAGCGGGGAATCTGGCAAGGACGCTCTTCCAGGAAACAGACTGCTGACTTTTTGCCCTTCCTTTACATGGTGGGAGAGACACGCAGCAGCCTCAGGCGTCTTATGAGGGGCTGATCTTAGTCACAAGGGCTCTGTTGCTATGAACTTATCCCCTGTAAAGTCACACTTGCCTATAGCATCATGTTGTAGGGTGGGTTTCAACGTGAATCTCGGAGAGACAGAGCCCACCTGGAAAGGGGGGCTGAAAGGAACCAAAGATTGTTCTCCATCTGGGGATTGAACTCAGGCAGTCAGTGTAGGTGGAGCAGACCCTGTATCTTAGAATTAACCCCCAAACATAGATAATATGGAGGTACTTGGGCAGAACAATAAGGAGCACCCACTAAAACATGGCGTTGTCATCTACAGTGCTTATGTTTGGGAACTGCACAGTTGAGTTACAAAAAAAAAAAACAAAAAAAAAACCCAAAAAACAACAACAACAACAACAAAAAAAACCCAAAACCCTGGTTTTAGGTAAGTTTATCATTTTATGTACAGTTGCATTCCTAGATGTTCTTGGCTGCAGACCGTGTTCATACCTATTTGGGCTGAGATATGAATTTGAAAATTAGCAGCATATTGATGATGTGATTTATAGCTGCAGAGTTAAGTTTAGAGATACGGTTTCTGGATAGGAAAGATGAAGTCTTTAATATGGAGTCTGGTGGCTTCTCCCTCTGTTCATAACGATGTCCCCAGTGATGGCGGCTCTCGGCTCCTTCCTGCTTGTGTACTGCACAGTAGAGCCTACCTGGAACTCCCGTCTGGCCTAGACCAGGTGCCAGCAGGAACTGCAGGCTCCCTTCACAGCTCGGTGGCCCGGGCAGACCCTTCCCAAGGCCTCACACGCCCCAGCAAACCTGCAAGCAGGGACTCAGATCTCCTTTGGCAGGTCCTCAGGTCTTTCTCTGTGTGGCTTCTAGTGAGACACATGAACATATCTATCCACTAGGTCAAGCCAAAATGTGACCCTTGGCAGAAGAAGATGTTAACCAGACTCAAAGAGCGGAAGAGAATAGATGAACTAATGCAAGTCCAGTCAAAGATTTTGAAGGTGAGAAAATAACCATAGACAGGTAAGAGGCTTGCTAAACACCATCCTCAAAAACTGTGGGGTTTTCTTTCTCTCTAAGAAAAAAACAAACAAAAAATAAAAACAACAACAAAAAATGGCATGGGTTCACTCTGAAAGCTTTATTTTTAAGCTTTCTTTAAAAAAATTAATTCATTTTTTTATGTATGGATGTTTTGCCTGCACGGTATCTGTGTGCCATAAGCGTGCCTAGTGCCGTGGAGGCCAGAAGAGGGTGTTGGGTCCCCTAAGACAGGAGTTGTCAGCAGCTGTGAGCATCTGTGAGGTGCTGGGAATGGAACCTGGCTCCCCTAAAAGAGCAGGCAGAGCTCTTGTTCTCGGAGTCAACTCTTTGAACTCTTTGTTAGAACTTTCTAATCTCAGCAACAAACTAAAAATCCAGCTAGCTTTCAAGGAGAGAATAAAAATTGTCAACTCCCTGTGTTTGGTAGTTCATGCACACCTTTCATCCCAGAAATCTGCAAAGGCAGAGGGGTCTCTGTGAGTTCAAGGCCATCCTGGTCTTCATGGAGTCCCAGATGAGCCAGGGTAACAGCAAAATCCTGTCTTAGAAAGGAAACAAAAGAAAACTGTCAAAGAGTTGGTTTTGCTTCAATGCTGAGCTGTGTATGGTGTTCATCTAACTGTGTAGCCTGCTTCAACTTGAACTTCCTCATCTTCGACACAAGAATATTGGGTGAAAATCATTTTCTGCCTTAGTTACTTAAGTGCAGAGTTCATTAGTGCTAAGTATGTTCACATTGTTGGGCAATAAATTTCCAGAACATTCATGTCTTGCGGCACTGATGCTCTGCCCGAATTGAACAATCCCCAGCATCCCCTCTTCCCAGCTCCCCCGCAACAACCACCCTACTTCCCCTTTCTGTGAATTTTGATACCTCAGATGACCGCAATCCTGCACGACTTAGCCTCTCCGTGACTGGCCTACTCAGCTAACACAATGTCTTTGAGGGGCAGCCATACTGGAAAGTTTGTTAGAAATTTCTTCCCTTTCAAGGCCAAATAGCAATCCCTTGGAAGTATTACGAAGGTCTAGTCATCCACCTGTTGAGGAATATCATGGATACTGTGGACATTGCTATGAACACTGTGTACACATATCTGAGGTCTTGTTTTCTATTCTTTTTGGTGTATACCCAGAAATAAACTAGCTGAACCATATATTAATTCTTTTTAGTCTTCGGTGTTTATGGTGGCAGCTACCCTTCTTCTATAGAAACAACAGCAGTCAGCACCACTCTGGAGAGGCTGAGAATATTCCCACCAACTTTTTGGTTCAAGGCCTTAGTCCTGAGGCTAAATTCTTATTTAGTAATTAGGTTGTGTTGTTAAATTGAAAGAGCTCTTTCTGTTCTCTATTTTGCTTGTCGGGTACTTTACATATTCTATTTCCTTTATCAGATCGATGACTAGAGAGTGTTTTCTCCCATTCTATAGGCTCCTTTCTGGTTCTGTTATATATCCTTTGAGTCAGAAAAAGCTTTCTTTAGTTTTGTGGTGTGGCATTTTTCACTTTTTACCCCCGTCCCTGACTTTTGATGTCAAAAAAATAAAACAACAACAACCAACAACCACCCAACCCAAACACCCAACAGTCAAATGAACCAACCCAGGGATGGAGCCATGGTGCAGTAGTTAGAGCTCTGTTGTTCTTGCGGTGGGCCCGATTCTTTCCCAGGCCCTACGTGGTGGCTCACAGCATCTGTGACTCCAGTTCCAGGGCACCTGATGTCCTCTTCTGACCTCCAGAGGCACCAACCACATGTGTGGTACATGTACATACATGCAGGTAAAACACTCAACACATTAACTAAAGTAAATCTAAAACAATTTTTGATATTTATTTTTACCTTATGTGCATGGGTGTTGGGTCCCCTGGAACTGGAGTTACAGACAGTTGTGAGCTGTTGTGTGGGTTCTGGGAATTGAACCCAGGTCCTCTGGAAGAGCAGTCAGTGCTCTTGATTGCTGAGCCATCTCTCCAGCTCCCCTAAAAAACTTTTAACTCACAAAAAATTGCCAAGTAGGGGCTGGAGAGATGGCTCAGAGGGTAAGAGCATTGCCTGCTCTTTCAAAGGTCCTGAGTTCAATTCCCAGCAACCACATGGTGGCTCACAACCATCTGTAATGAGGTCTGGTGGCCTCTTCTGGCCTGCAGGCATACACACAGACAGAATATTGTATACATAATAAATAAATATTGAAAAAAATTGCCAAGTCCATTATTACAAAGCTTTTCTGCTTCCTTCTGAGAGATTTGAACTTTTAGGGCTTAACTTCACGTCTTTAATTCATATAAATCAATGTTTACATACAAGAATGAAACTTCTCTGTTCTTCATTTGGCTATTTGGTTTTCCAGCACCTTTAATGCAGACAGTATCTGTTTCCATTTGGTGGTCTCGGTATCCTTGACCACGGAAGCGGGGTTTATCTCTGAGCTCCATTGACCTGTAGCCTGTCCTTACGCCACACCGTACTATTTTGACTACTATTTATTTTCAATACTTTCTAAACTCAGGGAGTCCTCCAGCCTCATTCTTTTTTCAAATTGTTTGGCTCTTGGGGGCTCCTTGAGATTCCACTTTAATTTTATGATGAATTTTTTTCTATACTTACAACACGCTTCTGGGGTTTTGACAGGATTGGAATAAACGGCCTTTAGAATTCTTTGAGATATTAAAATGATGCAGTAGCATGTGTGTCGTTGGTGGTCGGTTCTGGGATCATTATTCGATTTGTCACCTCCAGAAGAGAAGGGACGTTTATTCAGCTTCTGCACGCTGGGCGTCTTACAGCAATCTAGGAAGAGATATTGTTAGTATTGGGGTCAGGTTGACAAGCACTGCTCTGCAGGTGGCAGGGGAATAATCTCAGGTCTGTGACCTTAGGAAGTCTCTGCTGCCTCCTTTTCCGTCTCCTGCCTCTTCCTAACAGGACAAATTTGCACCCAGAGCTGGCAGGCGGGGGTTTCTCATTCACTGGTGTAACCCCTTGTGAGGATGCTCTCTGATATTGTTCTGGAGGCTGCCTCTGAATTTTAAATAAGCTGGCATGTATATCTGAATTTATATGGTGTCAAGTGGATGCATGGATCTTGGGTATTCAAAACATTTGAGTTTAATTAATTTTTTTCTGCTATGAAATTTATTAAAAGAACTTTTAGTGTGTTTTGGAATAAATTATAAATGCTAAAATCATTAATACACCTGAAAATATAAGCATTAGTTTCAACACATAGATTTATAAATATTTTATTTCTGCAAGGTCATCAAGATACCATTTAATTGGGCTGGTCTTTACTTAAATGGCCTTTTATCTTAGTAGTCCAAGTAAAAAATTCACTCCATGCAAAAAAAAAAAAATGGACCTTAAGTCCCCAAAGGAAGACAAAAAGTAGCTAAAAAAATTGACAGGAAAGGAAATTAGTAACTTAATAAAAATGGCAAGAAAGGGGTGGGGGTGGGGGGAACAAGAGTCAGTTTTTCAACACCAAGAGCATTAGGTACTGATTGTCGTTTATTCTCAGTTGAAAATACTTAAGTTAATCTTAACACTCTCCAGACCTTATGACCAGCCTGACCTTATTTCTAATTTCATATAAAAGCTCCATGGGCTATATGCCATGTGATGAAATAATCAGACAAGTAAACACGTGCTTTAAGTATCCAAACAAGAAAAGAGGATTTTTTTTTTAAAAAAATAGGATTTTAAAAATGTATATTTCTCAAAAGGTAAAAATATGAACACAGAGAAAACCCTCTGAGGTGCTTACTTTGCCTCTCTAACTCCTGAAATATCTTAAAAGTCTGAATGATACTTAAGGTTTACGTTCCATGTTGCAGATATAGCCACGTGAAGAGTGAACGCTTCCGATGGGTGAGGCCCTGGCTTGATCTACCAGCAACCCCCCCCAAAGGATTTATAATAGCTGAACTGTCCTTTTAATGTATTTTTAACGGCAGAAGTGTAATTTCTTCCTAGAAGATAGTACTATGTAAACTTGTTTAAAATCTTCAAAGCGTGAGTTATAGAACAAAATTAGATTGTTTTCCTTCAAATGGGTATGTTTTGTTCTGAATGATTCACTAAAGGCAATTTCGTAAATTTAACTAACTTCAAAGAAATGTTGAACGAATCCTTAAATTTCTCTGTATAAATACCTATTTTAAAAATTAGAAACAGTTCAAGTTTGGGAATTAATGTGAAATCAAGTTTCAGTATATTTACTGAACATTACAATGGAAAAGGCATCAAGGTAATTCATATTTGAAGGCAGATATGAAATACTTAAACCATAAATAACTTTAGTTGTGTTTGTGATTCGTTTTAAGATTTATTTATTCATTATGTACACAGTGTTCTGTCTGCATGTATGCCTGCAGGCCAGAAGAGGGTGCCGGATGTGTTTACTGGGAATTGAACTCAGACCTCTGGAAGAGCAGTCAGTGCCCTTAACCTCTGAGCCATCTTTCCAGCCCATGTTTGTGATTCTTAATCATTACCAAGGGCATGTGTCATTTGAGTTTAATAAAATTTTTAACACGGGGTCTCGTGTGTTCTAGTCTGGCCTCAGGCTCACTTATGTAGCTAAGGATGGCCTTGAACTTCTGATCCTCTGGCGCCCAGTTCTCAGGTGCTGGGACTACAGGTTCATTCCATGAGGAGATAGAAGCTACAATTGCATGCTAGCCAAGCAGTCTGTCAGCTGAGTTAGTCTGGCGCCCAGTTCTCAAGTGCTGGGACTACAGGTGTACCACCCGTGGCAGGTTCATGCCATGAGGAGATAGAAGCTACAATTGCATGCTAGCCAAGCACTCTGTCCTCAGCCCTGATTTTGAGAGAAAGAAGTCTCACTTAAGGCTCCTTCCAGATTCTTGAGAAGGAACCCAGGTGCCAGCGAGATGGGTCAGTAGGTAGAGGCTCTTTCTTCCAAGCCTGACAACTTGAGTTTGATTCCCTGCACCCATGTGATGGAGAGAGAACAGACTCTAGTGTTGTCCTCTGACCCGCACACACATGCTGTGACAGCCACACACACACA
>NC_022034.1:27396631-27401979 GCF_000317375.1 Microtus ochrogaster | reverse complement strand
AGTTTGATTCCCTGCACCCATGTGATGGAGAGAGAACAGACTCTAGTGTTGTCCTCTGACCCGCACACACATGCTGTGACAGCCACACACACACAGAGAGACAGGACACACACACACACACACACACACACATATACACACAGTCACACAACACATATAAATAAATAAATAACCCGGGTGGTGGTGGTACACACCTTTAATCCCTTGTACTTTAATCCCTTATACTTAGGAGGCAAAGGCAGGAGGATCATTATAAGTTCGAGGCCAACCTGGTCTACAGAGCAAGTGCCAGGACAGGTAGGGCTACACAGAGAAACCATGTCTCAAAAAAACCAAAATAGGTAGATAGATGAAAGATAGATAGATAGATAGATAGATAGATAGATAGATAGATAGATAGATAGATAGATGCGTTTTTTATGATTGTGAGCCTAGACTTTAATGGTTGAGCCATTTCTCCAGCCCAATAGATGCATTTTTTAAAACCGAAACAAGGTGACCTTCTTGTGTCTATTAACCATCTCTTCTCCCTGCTCTGCTTAAGATTTCTGACCCTGTGAAGGCCGTGCAGGTGCTCCAGGATCACGCTGCAAGGACAGTGACCATGGATCCACATCACTCCTCTTTCCTGACTTCTCAGCCTTTGCATCCATGCAGCTATGATCACATCTGGCAGAGTATTTATAGCAACACCGACCTCTACCAGGTAGGACAGGAGCGAATGGTCTGTTTGCCTTTCCCCACCTTTGGCTCCATCCATCACCTTTAGAACTTCACCCTCGACGTCAAAGCTCTATTATCTATGCAGGCTAATTACCATAATCAGAAGGAGGGGCGTGCAGCTGTGTGCTGTGCTGTACACCTTCATTCTGCCTGCCATAGGCCCCCCGCAGATCCACGCCGGCAAGGCTGCAGGCCCTGTGCTGACAAGAGCTGAGTGCCCAGCCGATGGACCCTTTGTGTGCTGTTAGTGCGACTGCATAGCAGCAGGGGCTGCTAGGGAAAAAAAAAACCCAAAGAAGAAGAGAATGAATATAAACAGTGGAAAGGGGCCAGCACCTGGGTGGTGCAGAGGAGATCGCATATGTGGGCGAGAAAAGACAGCATAGAGAAGCCACCCTTTTGATGCAGAGGGAAAGAGAGGCTGTGAATGCCCACAGACCCCGGACTAAAGAGTACGGTGTCCTGTAAGCAGAGTGATATACGCAGAGGGGGATTTTAGGAGGATTCGTGTGGCAGCAGCATGCGAGCTAAGCTGAAGAGGGAAGAGATCAAATTCACGAAGTCAGTCAGGAGACTGTTGTCTGAGAAGGACGTGAAGCTGAGCCCTGAGAGGAACTTCCTACACAGCCTTAGTGGCCATTGTCTTGACCTTCGTGCCATGTGCGTTTGAAACTAGAATTTGCTAGTATCTGTTTGTGGTGTATTAGCTAACGTAGGACGGGGAGACCCAACTGTGTTCATAGTCCGACAGGAAGGAAGGACATGGGAAATAGGTGAGCTTGGGGGAACAGGAGGGGAGGGCATGAAGAAACAGGGCAGAGGGGTGAGCCTGAGGAAGAGAACATGGTGTCACACCCCGGGAAGCAAGGAAGAGGTTGTATATGAGTGAAAGGTTAGGATGCAGGCACGGTGTCTGGTCCTGGCTCTGGGAGAGAGGCAGATGTTAGAGGACCTGTGAGGAGCTCAGTGGCGACACCTGCAGGACCATGAGGGAGAGCCACGTAGCTAACAGGCCCTAGAGCTCCTTCAAATAGCCCTATTGCTTGAACTTCTGAAGTGAACTGTAGAGCGATGGAAAAACGTAGAAATCAAAGGTGTGGGGAAGTTGAGGATGTTGGCGAGCATCCTGGGCCATCACTCCAGGTTGGAGAAAGTGGGAGCTGAAGGATTTCAGTGGGCTCCAGAGCATCTGGAAGCAAACACAAATACAGCACTGTGCACACACATGCGCTTCTCTTGTCTTATGTTATTTCAATCTGCTCAATGCAGATCTAGAGAACCCAAAGAGAAATGTGTTGACCACATAGGTCAGCAGTAGAAGTGACATATCAGTGCAGGTCACCTCTGCTCCCAGATTCCCTGTGGCACACCCAACTGTCAGTATGCTCTCTCCTCAGCTGGCGTCTTGCCAGTGCTGAGAGCTCACGTTACCCTGTGTTATGTATGTCACTGTCAAGAGGAATGTATATTAACAAAGGGACATTAAAAGTATCCGAGTCTTCTGCTTCCTCACCCAAATGGACAGGAGAGAGGGAGATGGAGAAAGCAAAAGACACAAGGCATTTGCCCTGGGTACCTCTGAGCCTCGGCTTTGTGGTGTTGAACCGTTTGCCCCAGAGGACAATTAATTAATCACCTTCTACCTTAGATTTCAATTACCAACATCCCTGGGTGTGGTGACATGCTCCTGTAATCCCAGCACTTAGGAAGTGGAGGCAGGAGGATTAGAAGATCTGGGTCATTCTCTGCTACAGAGCAAGTTCAAAACTGATCGGGGCTACATGAGATCCTGTCTAAAAGAAAAAAGAAGAAAGAAAGGAAAAAAGAAAAAGAAAACCTTAAGCCTGCAATCACAAATGTGTTCTCTCACTGGCTGAGAAAGCAGAGAGAGTTAAAGTCTCAGGGACCTAATGGGTTAAAGGAGGCCAATAAGAGCAAGAGAGGGACAGGGGGACGGGGTGGAGTTAGATGTTTGAAAATGCGCAGAAGCAGTGAGGTCCAGGCGCCACTGGCCAGTAGGGGACCAGGGTGAGGAGTGCTGGTGGCCATTATGGCCAGAGGAATTTACCTCTGTGGGACTATGTGATGGCAAGCAGAGGGCTCGCGGTGACTTGTCTAGGTGTCAGGCAGCAGAAAGCCTAAGTTAAGGCAATTGTATGGGAAGCCATGTTGGAAATGGACGAGGGAAGACTCCCAGACTCCCGCTTGCCTTTGCTGGACCAGAGCAGAGGGAAAACTGACACTTCTACCTGAGCTCTGCTCCTCCCCTGGCGGGGGGGATGGGAACTCAGGTGGGATTGGTGTGGTCTTCTCTCATTAAAACTGCCTTGAAGGCAGTCAAAATAAGGGGAGGGGAGAAGCCAGGTGGTGTGGCTCCCACCTATAATCCCAGCACTAGGGAGACTGAAGACTGCAGCAGGAGGTTTACCAAGAATTCCGGGGCAAGCTGGGGTACATAGTGAGTTCCAGGGGAGCCAGGGGTACAGAGTGAGATACTGTCTTTAGAGAAATGAGGGGAGGGAGGAAGAGAGAGGGAGGGAGGAGGAAGGGAGGAAGGAAACTACTCCTGGCTATTTGCTGATTTATGAACGTTATTCTTGGAACTGACCAAAGACAGACAAATATGACCACTGTATTTTCAAGTTGATTTATGGTTGATAGATCATAAAGAGGCTTAGAATACTCATAAATGTTCAGATTCCAGTGTTGGAGCTTGAGACAGATAACACACACATCACATTACCTGCTTGTTCCCTCCTCTCCTCCTCCCTTTCCCTCCCTCCTCCCCTCCTTCCCTCCCTCCCTCCATCCTCCCCTCCCTCCTTCTTTCCCTCCTGTCTCTCCCCCTTCAACAGTTTTCTCCCATGCCTAGAATTGTGCTGGGCTCCAGGAATGGGTCCTACCCAGTCCTTGCCCCCGGGAGGCATCCTATTGAAAATTAATTAGATAAGAACATACAAATGTTTCTCTGACATGTGAGCGCCATGAAGAGAACTATGGGGGACACACTCTGGTGGCAACTGCCTGGAAAAGAGCTTTCGGGGCAGGGTTGGAAGACAGCACTGTTTAGGAAAAGAAATTCTGAGTCAACAACCAACATTTTTTCTGAATTTTCCCATGAGTCAGAATTTGTGCCCTCTGCAAGTATTTCTGCCTATACAGAATCAGGGCCCGCTTGGGCTCACAGTACTGGTCTGAATGTTGAGTAGCAGTCTGGCAGGCTCAGGATTGGTAAACATAGGCATCTGGGAGGTGCTGGAATGTGGGCGTGGATCCAAGGCTTGGGTGCAGTTTTGCAAACAGGTAACTGTCAAGCTCCCTGTAGCGTCTGTGTGTGGGTCAGCACTCCGGCTCTGAAGCTGGCAAGTTGCAGCTAAGAGCCACCAAGTATCTTTCTCAAGGGCGCTGGTCAGGAGGCGGATGAGCTGGGCGCCTTGACAGCTGTGAGAGAAGCAAACGTTAGTTCACCGTAGTGGATCCTCAGAGGGAGCTTTTGTCAGTAAAGCTTTCCTTAGGGTTTTCACTTTTGAATAAAAGGATTATATTTTACAGTTCAAGGCTTACAGAAAAGTTGCATAGGCTTCTCCTGCCACTGGTTTCTTACATTGTTACATTTTTACAGCACCTCTGTCAACCAAGGAACCCATCCTGGCAATATGGTCAGCTGAGCTGGATGCAGGCAGATTTCAGCCGTGTTGACTTTGTCTACTTTGTTAGCTTTGCAGCATTTGCCGAGTTTCCCCACTGGAGTCACTACTTCCTTCTTAAAAGAAAATTTTAGTGTTTTTGTTTGTTTGTTTTGGTTTTGTTTTTCATCTGAAACCAGGTCTCACTATGTAGCCCTGGCCGTCCTGAAACTCTCTACATAGACCAGGCTGACCTTGAATTCACAGAGATTCTCCTGCATCTGCCTCTGGAGGGCTGGGAATAAAGGTATGTGCCATCATGCTCTGCAAAAAACTCGTCCTTCTAGAGCATTCAAACATAGGTGAAGAACTGGATTTCTTGTGACTGCCCACCCCTATGCTCAGTCCTCATCTCTGTGATAAGTGTGGTGACTGTTCCCATCCATATGAATACATCTGTTAAAATACACACAGGAGAGCTTTATGTTTGGATTTCCTATTTAAATAACATGTCATTCCATGTGAATATCTTTCTATAACTTGATTTTTCTATGTTATAATATATCTGGGGAATCTGTCTCTACTGTGCTCTCTCTCTCTCTCTCTCTCTCTCTCTCTCTCTCTCTCTCTTTCTCTCTCTCTCTGGCATGTGTGCATGCGTGTGTGCATGTTGGAGGCTAGAGGTCAATGCCAAGTGTCTCCCTTAACTTCTATCCACCTTATATTTTGAGATAGGATCTCACTGAACCTGAAGCCCAATGATTGGCTAGGCCAACTGGCCTGCAAGTACCATAGATCCTCCTGTCTCTACCTCCCCAGTGCTGGCATTACAGACATGTGTCACAGATTTTACACTGGTACTGAGGACTAAACCTATGTTTCCAAGTTTGCACAGTAAGCCTGTTTGTTTGTCCTGGATTCCCCAAATGAAACAATCACACAGAAACCATATTAATTAAAATCACTGCTTGGCTCATTAGCTCTAGCTTCTTACTGGCT
>NC_022034.1:27395396-27396291 GCF_000317375.1 Microtus ochrogaster | reverse complement strand
TATCAAGCAAGAATTACAGTTACAATATTTATATCTACTTTATCTTTTATCATAACTAAGGAAAACTATAACTATAAATTCTTCAACTCCATCAAAGACTCTAGAAGGATCTGATATTACCTAAGTAAACAGGAAGTACATTGTAAGCAACTTCCAAAACCCTAGAATTGACAGAAACATCTTGCTACCTGGACAGTCACTCTAAGTTCATCTGTACCATTGGGGCACCCATCTTCAGCCTACAGATTCATAATGTCCAGCAGACTTTTCCATGAAGTAGAAAATTTCAAAGACAGTTCCACCATATTGGCAGTTTGTCAGCCACTTTCTTCTGTGTCCTACAGAATGTCTAGCAGACTCTTTCAATTCTTTCATGAAGAGTTGCTTTTTGGTCATGGTGTTTTGTTGCAGCAATAGAAATTGTAGCTAAAACTCTGGGCATGATGTACATATTTGACATCCTAGCCCTGGGGAGGTGAAAGTAGCCAGATTTCTGGAATTTGCTGGCAGTCAGACTTGCCTAATCAGTGAGCCCTGGGTGCCAGTGAGAGACTTCCAAAAACAAGATGGACAGCTCCTGCCGAGCAACATTCAAGGTTGCTCTCAGACCTCTCCACACATATAACCAGCATCTGTTTCATACACACAAGCACACACATGCACGCACATGTACACACACACACACACACACACACACACACACACACACTTGAACTTAAATCAGATATGGTGGTTCATGTCTGTAATACCAGCACAAGTGAGGTAGAGACCAGAGAATCAAGAATTTGAGGCCAGCATGGGCTATATAATGAATTCCAGGCTAGCCTCAGCTGCATGGTGAGATCTTGTCTCAGAAATAAAACATACAAGTAAACAAAATAAAAAACGAGACCTA
>NC_022034.1:27385005-27395161 GCF_000317375.1 Microtus ochrogaster | reverse complement strand
CCTCTCCTCTCCTCTCCTCTCCTTTCCTCCCTCTCTTCTTCCTTCCTTCCTTCCTTCCTTCCTTCCTTCCTTCCTTCCTTCCTTCCTTTTCTTTCTTTTTGTTTGGATTTCTGAGTCAGGGTTCTCTGTGTAAGCCTGGCTGTCCTGGAACCCTCTCTGTAGACCATGCTGGCCTTGAACTCTGAGATTTGCCTGCCTCCACCTCCCAAGTGCTAGGATTAGGATTTGCTGAAGGGAGCCTGCTTTCCTTAAGTGTTGTTGGGAGGCCACTTGTTGGTTCCCAGCTGCTCAGCCCCAAAATAATCATACAGAAACTATATTATTTAAAACACTGCTTGACCCATTAGCTCTAGCTTCTTATTGGCTAACACTTATATCTTAATTTAACCCATTTCTAGTAATCTGTGTATCGCCACATAACTGTGGCTTACCGGCTAAAGTTTTAGCATGTCTCTCTCTGGCCGCAGCTCCATGGCTTCTCTCGGACTCCACCCTCTTTTTGCCAGCATACAGCCTAGCTTGCCCACCTAGTTCTGTTCTGCCCTGCCATAGGCTCAAAGCAGTTTCTTTATTAACCAATAGTACTCACAGTGTACAGGGGGGAATCCCACATCACTTAAGTGTGTGTTACATTAGAATAGATACAGAAATAAAATTTCCTGGCACAGAGGATGCCAAGGTGGCAGCACAACCTCCATACCAGTCACCGATGGGCATCCTGGTCCCCCTGTGCATTCTGACATGGATTTTTGTGCCTGGGTATCACTAATGTTTACAATGATGCTATCACAGCTTGACTTTATCTTCTATTCACCATTAACACCAAAGGCTGACCTTTCTTCTCAATAAATTCTAATTCTGTATTGACTTCAAGGTCTGGAGTTTGGAAGTAAAGAAACACATCAGGTTTTCTTATTATTGTTACTTGATGGTGATGTATGCTTGACATGACCCTGAATCAGATGGACCATAGTTTTTATTAGTCTTTGACAATGACGAAGCATATTTAGCTATAGTCTTGATCCGAACAAGGGAAGAACCAGCCAGGCTATGCTGTCCTCGGGAGCCCACAACCTGCTTCTCAGTTCAGTGTCCTGTGCCACCTCCCTAAGGAACACACTTTAAACTGGCTCGATACAGAGATTTTCTTCTTCTGATGATGCTTAAGATACAGTTTAAACAGGAAGCTCATGAAGTGATCCATGGCAGGAAGTACCACATTCTGGCTACAGAACAGGTGAGCAGTGGCGGAACCTTCACCTGTGCTCAGTGGCCACACACCAGAGACACCCTGCCTATCACTTCTCCAGATTGACTCCAGAGATGGTGGGAGGCAGTCAGTATGAGGCCCACCCAGTAGTCTGGGACGTGGCAATTCCCAAAAGCAAGATCAGCAAATACAGGACTTTTTCTTGGTGCTCCTCATCAAATTCAATAGAATATTTATCATAAATATTTTTCTGGAACTGGAGAGATAGGTCAGTGGTTACAAACACTGGCTGCTCTTCCAGAGGACTTGGGTTCATTTCAGTATCCACACGGATGCTCACAACTGGTGTAACTCTAGTTCCAAGGGACCCAATGATCTCTTCTAGCCTCCAAGAACGCTAGGCACATAATGTTATACTGACTTCCGTGTAGGCAAAACACCCATATGCATAAAAAATAAAATAAATCTAATTAAAATAAATAAATATTTTTGGGCTAGCAAGATGGCTCAGTGGATAAAATTGATTTACCACAAAAACATGATGACTTGAGTTTAGTCACTGGAGGCCATGGTGGAAAGAACTGATCACTAAAAGCTGTCCTATATCACACACATACACACACACACACACACACACACACACGCACACCAAGACATATGTGTGCCTATGTCATAGAGTTATACATCATGCATGTACGTGCACACATACACACTTAAAATATTTAAAAAGTAAATATTGTTGAATGATAGTAGGGATGCAAATTTATCAAGGGAAATTAGGAAATACAGAAAAGTATAAAGAAGGAAAAAACCTTGACTTTATAAACTGAAATGGCACAGTTTTTTTTTAAACTTGACATTCTGAGAGCTTTTATTTATTTATTTTTATATTTATTTATTTATTTATTATGTATACAATATTCTGTCTGTGTGTATGTCTGCAGGCCAGAAGAGGGCACCAGACCTCACTACAGATGGTTGTGAGCCACCATGTGGTTGCCAGGAATTGAACTCAGGACCTTTGGAAGAGCAGGCAATGCTCCCAACCACTGAGCTATCTCTCCAGCCCGAAACGGCACAGTTTTAAGTGTTCCCTTTACATCCTGGCTACAAGGATGTTCTGTGGATGCACACTCTCAAGCGGTGGACACTTGAGAATGAGGAAATGTGTAATAGACTTTTCCTCTAAGTTTTCTTCCCATTATACTTTCCAGCCCACTGTTTTTGCAAACTCTTGAGAAGGACATGAGTTTGGCAGTTAGTAGAAATTCCAAACTCAAAATTCACGAGCTTGGCATTCTTGGAAAACAACCTGTCACAGGCAGGGTCAAGGGCAAAGATCTGCCTCCTGGGAAGAGAGAGCAACCACAGACAGCGGTGGGGTCGGTGGGGTCGGTGGGGCCGTGGACACTCTGATCTGTCCTGGGCTTCCCAGCAGGTCTGCTGCTCCCAAGGAATGTTCTCCTGGGCTTTGAACATTTCCTGTGCTTGGGTCCTTTTCCTGAAGGATGCTACGCTGTCTCTTCCTTCTTGGCAGTCCACTGGCCCAGCATCCACTGGTGCTTTATTTGATCATTCTTTCAAGTGTCTTTCACTGTAATCTGATGTCACTTTTCGCTCTGGTAATTTTTGAAGCAACTGAAAAAGTCAGAGAAAGGATGCGGCTCAGAGCTTCCCTTCTGGGTACATGTTGAACTGTAGCTGGGAACACCACAGGCTCAGCAGGGAAATGACCCTCTTCACATACAGCCTTGGGAACTGCGTCCGTTAAACATAAGTCGTCTGTTGGTCATGGTAAAACACAATGGTGAGGGATCAAATGAATTGGAAATTACGCCTTCTTCTGCTGGATTGAACATCTGGATATAGATAAAAAGTGCGGAGCTGATGGGCAACTCTGTTCCTTGGAGTCCTTGGGCAGCTCTGTCTGTCCTGAAGTTTCAAGAGTGTGACTGCCGTACCTGAGATGGCGTGGCCTGAAACAGCCCAGCTGTCACATTCCTGTTCTAAGGAGGAGGGTTCAAATAGCCATTTCTCCTTTACTACGGCAACAGAATATCCATCCTGGCCTTGGCCTCTCCGACAAATGTGATGTTTCCAAGCCTCCCCACCTGGTCACTGAGGCCCTGTGATGAAATGAATGGGGAAAGGGAGGAGAGAGGGTCAAAGTCCAGCCGTATCGCAGCTTCCGGGAACCCACGTCTTTGGGTTATTCCCAGAAGCTGCAGTATGGCTTGGAAATGCCACGTTCATCTGAGCGGCCAAGTGCCAGGGTCAGTTGCTGGAGACAGAGAGGACTCTGCCGTCCCGTGAACCAGATGCTAGCATACACATAACTCACACGTTTCCACCTCTGCCACTGGGTCACCAGGAGGGCCAAGGGCAGGTCGCTAACACCTCCACCACAGTTGTCCCTGGGAGCCCAGATACCCACAAACCACACATCCACAAGATGCCTGACAGGGGCTCTTACTAAACCCGGAGCTCGTCAGTCTAGATGATCCCATGGGCCCCATGTTCAATAAGCGGCGTTGTCTCAAAAAACAAAGGGGTGGTGGAGACGAAGTGACTGAAGGAGACAGCTGACACCCAGCTGCAGTTTCTGGCTGCTTCTGCGGGCAGGTGCAGACGTGGACATAAACATCCTTGATCACACGCGTGCGCACACACACACGAGAAAGAGAGAGAGAGAGAGAGAGAGAGAGAGAGAGAGAGAGAGAATATGTTCTTGAAAAAAATGTTTTATCATATGCTTTTCATGAAGCAAACCACATAAAAGACAAGAAATGGAGTGATTTTTATATAAAAGATGTCAATAAAACAAAGATTTTTTTTTCTGGTAAAAACAGTTACTCCCTCATTTATTGTAGAAATCTAGACTTTCATATGCTGATTGGGATTAAGACACGTTTACAACACATCTGCTGTGCTTTGGATCATGACATTTACTTTTCGATGACCTATGATTTTGTTGGTATCATAAATGCTTACAAAAGTTGAGCTAATACCGTGTTCTGGCAGAATGAAAATGTGAAGGATGAGGGTCTTTCGGTGGAACCAGGCGACGGTGACCTTGCGAAAACACATCTCAGCCAAAGCTCTGATGGGTCTCTCAAGCAGAAGACAGAGACCGGGTAATGAAATCTGCAGATTGGTGATTCATGGAAGTGGGTTTAAAACTGTGGGGAAATTTGAGTGACCGATGCGTGTGTAGTTTATGTTACCTCAAAAACATTTGAAGTCACAATGAAAGCAGAACTATGAACAAGGGTCAGATATCTGAATTTCTGTCTCTCCCCAGGACGGTGGCTTTCAAAGGGGATGGGTGCTCAGTGCAATGCTCTCCGTGTTACGCATTCGGGGCGTTGTTTTCCTTCCGGTGCGATTCATCGCAAAGCCCCTTCAGTTCGGCAACGCGCCCTGTGGGATGAGCGGGTTTTCTGAGCAGCTTTGGGATGGGACGCGCTCATACTGTTTCTTCCCTGCTAAAGAAGCAGCTATGCTATGACCCTGCAACTGCTGGGCTTGAGCGACGGGACTGAGCCTGAGCGGAATCCTGTCCTGATGAGAGGGGCCTACTTCTCCTTCCTGTGTCTGCGTCACCTGCACATCCGGGAGCTACAGGTGCAGGCACGATGGCACCCCCGGCTCCATGCATTGGAGATTGTCTAGAATGGGGGCATTCCTACCTTTAATAGCAACACATTTGCTCTTCATTATTGTGTGTGTGTGTAATCAGTTCCGTCCAGGGATGGTGGCTCACTTTCTCCACAGTAGGGCTGCCCCCTTGAAGTCCCCATCCGTTTCTGCTCTGTAGGGCAGGGCAAAGCGCAGGGCGGTGTCCTGATGCCTTTCTTCCTCTGCTCCAGCGCGTCTGTCTGGGAGTTCTTAACTACTTCAGATCCATTGAGCGGACTTTGACGATCAACACTTCAGGCCTTACCTTGGTCTCAGGGAAGCTGGTCCCCACCGTGGGAGATAATTCCTGGGTAAATATGGCAAAAGGAGGCTTGGGCACCTTGCAAGGCCTGGGAGATCACCACTATGTCCATGGGACACCTGCTGACCACAAGGTGAGTTATTCGGCTGAGTTTTTATACCCCGATTAGTGTGTCTTTCAAACATTTCCTTAGCACTACCATCAGTTAACATAGTGGAGCAAGAGTTGGGGAGTCACAGTAAACAAAATAAGCCTGGTGGAGAACCACCATTTAGAGGTAGGACCTGAGGGGTGGGCACCAACCGACAAGAGAGGGCAATGGGGGGCATGTGAAAATCTATATAAAAAACACAGTGAACCCCATTATTGGTACAATTAACGTGTGGTAATAAAGATGCAGAGAAAGAAGAAGTGACGGTGCGGATCGCTAAACTTGGTGGCCAGGCTGAGCGTGGTGACAATGGCTGTGATCACAGCCTGTGAGAGCTGAGCGGAAGGGACTTGGGCTGTGCGTGCAGTGAGACCTTGTCTCGGAGCTAAGCTAATGAACAGCCCTGACAGTGACCACTTGAGAACAGGAGCAGCCACATCAGGAAGGAAGGAGTCGGACCCCGGGGTGGCTGGCTTCAGAGTGACAGAAAGTGACAAGTGCTTCCCTCTCCTGGCCCACGTGTCTCACCAGATCCTTCCAAGACTCTCTCTGACAATGTGCCACGTACCTTTCTGATCTCAAGCCCTTTAAAGTAATAGTAGATTAAGCCAAGTGTGTTCGTGCCTGACTAGAATCCTCGCACTCAGAAGGCCAGGTAGAAATATCTAGAGTCTGAGGTCATCTTCAGCTACGTGACTGGCCCTCTCCCCCTTTGTTTGTTCTGAGCTGGAGTGAGGAATAGAAAGAAATAAAGTGGGGGAGTCAAGATGCCTTAGTTAGGGTTTCTACTGCCGTGACCACTGCAACTCTTACAAAGGAAAACACTGAAGCTGGGGTGGCTTACATTTTCAGAGGTTTAGTCCATTATCATCACGGTGGGACACGGCAGCATGCAGGCAGACACAGTGCAGGAGATGGAGCTGAGAGCTCTACATCTTGACCTGAAGGCAGCAGGAATTGAACTGAAGCCCTGGGTGTGACTTGAGCATATATGAGATGCCCCCCCCCCGTGACAAGCTTCTTCCAACAAGCCTCATCTACTCCAACAAAGCCACACCTCCTAATAGTGCCACTCCCTATGAGCATATGGGTGCCAACTATATTCAGACTACCACAGGAGACAAATACCATCCTCCCCTGCTAACTGTGGGACTAGCATCTTGGGGCTTTGCAGTATGTCATTTCTGTTCTCCCATAAATGATAGGCTTCAGACTAAAAACACTCCCAGATGCTGCTGTTTAATGTGAGACACACCAGGCGGTACCTTCTGTCGGGTCTTTAATAGGATCAAATATTTACATTAGGATATCCAGCCCTGGGGATGGGGGAAAGGGCATAGATGCTAATCCACTGTGTTCATCTCATGGAGTCCAGGAAGGAAGCTGCTGGGACGAGACAAGCTGGTTTATTGGGTGTGGGTCAAGCTCCTAAGATGGACGCTTCCTCCCCAGCACATTGGTTTGGCCCCTGTTTTAATCCCACAAGGAAAGTTTTGGGCTTTAATATTAATGATTGTTTACTTAACAATCGTGCTAGCCGAAGAAGTCTTCTGCAGTCTCTCAGAGCCACCTTGTCGTCTTATGTGCTGACATAACATGGCAGGGTAGAAGGAGCCCCACCCGAGAGACAGTAGGCTCCTCCTATAGAACCTTGCCTGTGGCTCCTCAGTCATGGGAACCTGATGCCCCACGGTGAGTTCAGGGTGTGTTGCAACTTGGTCTGCAACTTGCAGAAGGCTTTGGAGAGGAAGTGGTGGGAGGTGAGGCCTCTAGACAGAGTGAGCCAGACCACTGGGGGCTTGGCTCTCCTTCGACATGGGACCGGTTCCTAAGGCAATGAGAACTGGAGGATTTTAAAGAGAATGCCTCCCTCTGGCTTTGCAAGTTTCTCGGGGGCTGCCCAGATATAAGCACGCTTGCTATTCTGCTGGAAGTCCTTGATGAGTTTCCTTTTCCTCACAAGATGAAGTCAGGGTTTTTTGGTGACGTTTATAAGGTTGAGCGTATTCTGGGCCCTGCCAAACGCTTCAACCTCATTTCCCTCTGCTGCCTTTAGACTCTCCATGAGATAGGGCTATAACCCATGGATAGGATAGGTGTCTGTACAGAGCCTTCCAGGCCTCCGGGCTCCTCTGCCACTCTCCCATTCTCTCCTTGGCAAACGTGTATTCTGACTCAAGAGCCCATTCCTAAAATCTCTCTGGGAATCCCTTCTTCATATCTCTGTGTAGAACGATGGCTTCATCAAATGGCTTGTCAGCTCGTTATAGGATCCAGCACGGAGCTATGCCCCACTGTTGGCTTATCTGTCCCCATAGGCTGTGAGCCATGCTTCCTTCCTTCCTCCCACAAGTATGCTGACAAATAGCTAAACTAGGCTCTATTCTAGGCACAGGGGTATAGCAGCACACAGAACTAGCACAAGTTCTCACCATAAGGAAACTTACCACCCAGCAAGAGACATTAGAAAGCATACACTATGTATCCTATAGAGGGTAGATGGCGCTAAAGTTTCCCTAGACTTCCTGGCTCTCTCAGGTGAGTGGGCCTGTGACTGGCTTTGAGCTGTGAGCAGAAATGAGAGCCCTAGGAGCTGCTCCACACCCTCTGGTTGTCCTCCCCTGCTTCAGCCAGTAGAAGGCGATGGTCACATGGGAAGATGGAAACACTGCTGTCCTTGGTTGCTGGTCTAGTGCTACGGCCCAGAGAGCCGCTGGTCCTGCAATGGCTCTCTATGACTGAGACATTCACTTCCGTCACTGTGCTTTAGAGCTATTGACCATGGGGTAATGTAGCCTTTGTGAACTCCTGAGGATTGGGATGGTGCAATGGAGAACCAAGAGCACTCGAGTGGGGTAGTGGATGCCCCTGGTGAATGTGGAGTTTTTAGTCTGATGCCTATCGTTTATGGGAGAACAGAAATGACATACGGCAAAGCCCCAAGATGCTAGTCCTACAGTTAGTAGGGGAGGATGGTATTTGTCTCCTGTGGATGCCCCTGGTGAACGTGGAGTTTCTAGTCTGAAGCCTATCGTTTATGAGAGAACAGAAATGACATACGGCAAAGCCCCAAGATGCTAGTCCTACAGTTAGTAGGGGAGGATGGTATTTGTCTCCTGTGGATGCTCCTGGTAAACGTGGAGTGGGCAGTGGATGCCCCCGGTGAACGTGGAGTGGGCAGTGGATGCCCCCGGTGAACGTGGAGTGGGCGGTGGATGCCCCTGGTGAGGAGGTGAAGGGGAGAGTCTTACAAAGGAGGCACTGTGGGAGGGAAGGCCTGAAGGAACTCATGAAGCAATCTGACTTACTGGAGGAGTGTCTAGCAGGGGGAAGGTCAATACAGAGGCCCCAAGCAGGGCTGTGTCCAGCCCACTGCAGGGCCATGGAGAAGTTCAGCGTGACCAGGGTGGACAAAGGGAAAAACAGCAAGCAATGAGGTGTAAGAGGTGGAGGAAGATTCCACCTGGCTTCGCGAGCCATGGCAAGGATTTTGGCTTTATCTCTGAGCCAGAAGGGGAGCAAGTCCTTGTAGGGTTTAAACAGAACCTTGAAGCAATTTGACTTTCACGCCACTGTTCATTGTGTTGGTTTGGGGACAGCACTCCAGAGCTTTGCAATGAGCACGATTGGAGACTGCTTCATTAATCAACTCCGAGACAATATCTCTGAGCAAACAACTGGTAACAGTGACAGATTCTGGGGCCAAAGAGATGGCTCAGTGGTTAAGAGCTTTCGTTGCTCTTGCGGAGGCCCTGGACCCAGTCCTTGAGCACCCACATGCTGGCTTGTACCATCTGTAACTCCAGTTCCAGGGGATCTGATATCCTCTTCTGGTCTCCACTAGCTCCAGGCACAGAGTACATATACATACATGTAGGCAAAAACATTCACACAAAATAAAAATTAAACCTTGAATTAAAAAAAGGTAGATTGTGAACATATGTTCATGTGCCATAAGACCATATTTCAGCTAATGGTAGATCATACACAATGACCTCAGAAGACTGTTTTTCTCATAAGATGGAAAGTGTCTGTTGCATGGGGACTTTATAGCCCATGTTCATGGCTTGATGCTGATAAACAATCCTGTTTAGATGTTCTGACATCCAAATGCTTATGATTCTTTTATGACTGTCTACCACATTGAGTATAGAAACGTGCTGTCTAGATTTACAGCCCACAACAACACACTATACCATGTATGTAGTAGGCTACACAACCTAGAGTTGGACAGACACAGTTTTCAGTGGTCATGCAACAAAGAAGCCATTAAATAGCATGTTAGTGTATGTTAAAGATACATCCAGAGTGATTTCCAGAAGTCAAGAGCGGTTCCAAAGTTGTTTTGACCTGAGCGCTAGAAGTTTGGAGTTGCTGTTGTCAATTGAGATTTGACTGAGAAAGGTCAGAATCTCATGTAAGACGTGGGAAGTTGAAGGTGCTTACTGGATACTCAAGTAACAAAAGGAAGCTGAGACTTTGTTGTTGTTGTTGTTGTTGTTGTTGTTGTTATTCGAGACAGGATTTCTCTGTGTAGCCCTGGCTATCCTAGAATTACCTCTGAAGACCAGGCGGGCCTTGAACTCAGATCTGCCTGACTCTGTCTCCTGAGTGCTAGGATTAAAGGTGTGCACCACCACCCATCAAGACTTGAATTTTTATCTTTCACAGGGTCATATTTATTTAATGTTTAGTTGCAAAGAAAAGCTCTACTCATAACAGAATGTTCCAATCATAAGAAGATTGCATGGAAGTGCTCTGTGAGGCGCATCGTGCTGCTGAAATGTAGGACGATTCGCTGCAGCAATAATGTGCTCTGGGACAATGCTCTTTTTTTTTTTTTTTTTTTTTTTTT
>NC_022034.1:27379144-27384854 GCF_000317375.1 Microtus ochrogaster | reverse complement strand
GTGCGCCACCACCGCCCGGCTGGGACAATGCTCTTGCACCCTGTAAAGATTCATCACTCATATTGGTTTCATAAAATGCTGACTGGCCAATAGCCAGGCAGGAAGTATAGGCGGGGCTACCAGACTAGGAGAATTCTGGGAAGAGGAAAGGCTCTGTCTGCAGTTACCAGCCTCAGACACAGAGGAAGCAAGATGAGAACGCCTGCCTGAGATAAGGTACCAAGCCGTGTGGCTACACATAGACAAGAATTATGGGTGAATTTAAGTCATAAGAGCTAGTGAGTAGTAAGTCTAAGCAATAGGCCAATAATATAAGCTCCTGTGTGTTTCTTTGGGACTGAGGGCTATGGAACCAGGTGAGACAGAAACTTCTATCGACAATAATAACTTATAGAACAGGAGAAAAAATGAGCAAAAGATATCTTTGATCTTCTTTATAAAGAAGATCACTGGTCCTAGTGAGATGGCTCTGTGGGTAAAGGTACTTACCACCAAGCCTGGCAACCTGGGCTAGGTCCTAGGAGTTCACATGACGGAAGGAGAAAACCCGGTCCTGCAAGCTGCCCTCTGACTCCCCCCCCCCATGTGCACAGAGAGGGAGGAGGAGAAAGTGGAAGAGAGAAGGAGGGAAGGAAGGGAAGGAGGGAGGGGAAAGAAGGGAGGGAAGGACAACAAAGAGAATGTTTTAAAAAAAAGTTTTAAAAATGGAAGCTATTAAGTCTATCATTTGCCCAATAGTTTTGACCGGGGTCTTAGGCTGAATGACTATTAATATTATCTTAATGCAGGATACTTCAGGAAAGTCTAAATCAGTCAGATAAGTGCCCTTATGTCACAGAAAGACCTAAAGCTCACGTGGGTAAGTCGGGACAGGATGTAAAACACATGACGGTCCCTAGTTTTCCTGCAGTTACTTTATTTGTCAAATAGTTACCTTGGTCCCAGTTACTATCCAGACTTTAAGCACACATGGATCATTCCAAAGGTCATTTTATTTCTTACTCAGACACTAATTACTGCCCTCCTTTTCCTGCCGTTCCTCCAAGAACAATATGATAGGACCCACTCTCTAAACCACAAAGAAAGCCTTTATAAAGAGGGTCTTCATAGGACCGTAAAAACTCACAGGTGAGGGAAGAAAGCAGGAGAGTAATGGAACCACAACCCAGGCAGTGCCGGGGACAGGCCAGTCACCTCTGCAGCTGTGGCTAAAATGCCTTAGAGAAAATGCAGAGAGTCTCAGGAACTTTCCGCTAACAGTGACACAGTTGAAGTATTTCTTGGTTGTGATAATTTGCAGAGCTGCCACAGCAAAGTGAGTGGCTCGTGGCAGAAATGGACGCCACAGCTCTAGATACCACCTGTCCGGAGCCAGGGTGTTGGCAGGACCACATGTTCTCCAAGGGAGAGCCTTCTGAGCCTCTTCCAGCGTCTGGTAGTTTTGGGCAATTCTTGCCATTCTCTGGCCCTTCTTCTGCCTCCTTCTCTCTACCTGCCCTTCTTCCTGCTCCTCCTCTCTCTTGCCTTCACCTCTCCCTCCTCATTTTCTTGAGTGAGGTACTAGGAGCTAAGCCCAGAGCCTCACATGAGCTTGGCTTACAGGTTTCCACTGACCACATCGGTAGCTCTCCTCTCCAGCTTTCAGTGTCTTATTTAGAGACTAGAGCTCACTAATTTGTCAGATCGTCCCACGGCTTGTGATCCTCCTATCTCTACTTCTGGGGCATCTGGCTTTACAGGTGTGTGCTAAAATTGGACATTGCTTGACTTACAGATAAATCCTTGTAAGCTTTGGGGCCTTCTTCCTTTGGCATCAAGCTCCAATTTCCTTCTTTTCATAAGGACACCACTTGTTGGATTAGAATCCATTCTAACCCAGTAGGATGATCTTTTACTTTATTTCTGTAAGGACTTGTTTCCAAATAAAGTCTTGTTCAAAGATTTCCAAGTGTGCCAGGCCGTGGTGGCACATGCCTTTAATTCCAGTACTCAGGAGGCAGAGGCAGGTGGCCTTCTGTGAGTTCGAGGTCAGCCTGGTCTACATGAGCTAGTTTCAGGACAGCCAAAGATGCACAGAGAAACCCTGTCTCGAAAAACTTTAAAAAAGAAAAAAAAAAGATTTCCAGGTGTACATGAATTTGGGAGAACATTATCCAACACAGAAAATTGCTAAGACATGAGATTGCTAATGCATTTTGTTGGAACTTAACGAACTAAACATGAATTGTGTGTGTGTGTGTGTGTGTGTGTGTGTGTGTGTATGTACGTGCGCGCGCACACGTGCACCATGGGACAACTTTCAGGAATCCTCATTGTCCAGCCTGTTTCAACGCAGTCCCTCTTGTTTCTGCATCTGTACAACTTACTCGGGCTAGCTGGCCTGTGAGCTTCCAGGCAATTCTGTCTTTGCTCCTCCTCTCTAGGTAGGAGAGCTGGGATTACAGATGTGTCCTGGGGATACAGATATGTGTGAGTACATCTGGCTTTTTTAACGTTGTGGAGATCAAACTCAGGACAGTGTTACCCATTGAGCCCTTCCAGCCCAGAACTCACGGAGTTAAAAGAAAAATGTTTTTAACAGCTGATGTGTATGAGTCCAGTGTGCCCCACCTACGTGGTGTTACTAATTCCACACAATGAGTGTAGTGTAGAAACGCGAGCGGGAGATGGGAAATGATCAGATTCTGCAGCAACCCAAGGCTGAGAAAGTCCTTGCTGGAGGCCAGAAATGCCAGAAGGGAGTTGAAAAAGCCCAGGCCAGCATCTAGGTGGTAGCCGGTTTCCTGGGACCCACCCTGCTCTATGGAAGCCGTGCTCCCTCTCCCTTTTAAGCCCCCCCCCCCCGGCTCTGTAATAAGTTCCCCACTAAAATTCTGTGATCCATGAATTGTTTAGATTTCTAAGACCTGGAAAGCCACTGACTCAGGGTGACTTTGGTGACTGTAGAGTTTTTCAGCCTTTGGTGGGCTTAGCTAGCAGTGGGGAAAGCTGAGAAAGGCTCCATTATTCTCAAAGACACTCCAATATTCCCAAATCGTGATGTCCTACCCCTCCCATTTTGCTGGTGGCCTAAGAGCAGCTGCGCAGTTCAACCGGGGTAAGATCCTGGCAGTCCTCTGTCCCAGCCTCTGACTTCAAAGGCCACCGAAATTATGAACCACTAAGTGCCTGGTTCCAGTTGCTCTAGAATTAACTAGAAAAACAAACTCTTTTATGTGCCTCAGGAACAACCTCTCCTTACCAACAATCTTTGTCCGTGTGTGTGTGTGTGTGTGTGTGTGTGTGTGTGTGTGTGTGTGTGTTAGAAACAAGTAGTTCAGGGGCACAGAGAAAGAGAGCGCTACTCCAACTAAAACAGCTTGACAAGGTAAACCTTCACTTTTGTTCATAAGGGTGTGCTAGTCATAAAAGTGGAAGAGCAAATTCACTTGAGTTTTGTTCCAGTGCAGGTGACTGTGTCTTTTCCCCATTCTCTGGAAATGAATGTCTTTGATGAAGGAAGGGGGGAGGGGTCAGTCACTCAAGTCTCAAATTATGAGGAGGAAGCTGCAGGCTTTTGTGTAAACAAGTTTTACAGGTGGGAGGATTAGAGCATTTACATAAAGGTCTCATAAGGCGGGGCGGGGGATAAAAATATTTGAATTCTTTGTGGTGAACAAATGTTCCGCAGTGTTTGACAGAAGCTTATATATATAATTCGATTCTTCCCTTTTGGCTGTGCCTCAGCAGTCCGCCGTGTGGGAGGAGAAACCCACTGCCTGGGCCGTTGGGACTGGACAAAATATAACTCTCCCTTTTCCAGTAACTTTGGGGTTTGGGTTTGGCCTTCTTTCCCCAGGTCCATAGCGTGCAATTCCTGGAGTTCTCGGAAGCTGAAAACCAGGATGACTTCCACAGCACGCAGGCTGGCTGTGTCCACACTCAGGACCAGTTTGGCCTGTATGTCATGTATGACAGCGCCTTGCAAGATCTGGAGGAGCTGGAGTCAGAACTGCTGCTCATTGCCAGCCATTACATTGAGAAAGAAAAAAGTAAGGAGGCAGATTAAAGAAAAAAAAATCAACTGGCCAGGGTTGGGGATGAAGCTCAAGAGTAGAGTACTTGGTTGTTGTGCACAAGGCTCTTGTAGAGTTCCAGTCCTGAAAGCAAGCAGATACACAAACAAAAACACACAAACCAATGCCTGAACAATAGTTTTTAAAACATGAGTAAGCATACACTACCCCTGACCCATGTGTGTGCCCGCGTGGGGCTCAACTCTCCTTTGTGATGGAGCTGTGCTCTCTAAGGGATCAGTTGTAATTCTTGTAGTTCTTCATCACCCGCTGGGTAGAAGGGATGCGGTACAGGATTCTGGGGAGAGCAAAGGAAACAAGCACAATGAATGATGTTTCTCCTGAGCCAATGAGGCCTAGGAGACTGCATTTAGAAGCAGGAGACATCTCTGGATTGATTCCTAACAGGAACCATGGGCATGCAGGGGGATCTGGCTAAGAGAATGCCAGAGAAGCCCCAGAAGGAGGACTCATGACTTGGGCTAATCCAGCAACCCATATCACTATTCTTGCTTCTTTTTGGCACCATCACCTAAACTTCCAATTTTAAAAGCAGGTAAGGTAATGATAGTTCCCAGGAGGTTTCTTATTGCTTTTGGAACGAGCTAATAATGTCTAGACACACTGGGGGGTACAGGAGGGGGAGTTTTTGTGCTGTGTCCAAATGCGTGTAGACTGTGACAGAAGATAGTTCACCTTCATTGTGTTCAAACACGCTTCTCGAAGGAAGTTTGACCGCCAGCTTTGAGATCCCAGGCAGAGTTAATTTAATATTGACTCTGAACAAACTCGGCTAGGTGGTCATCGCTGCAACCGTGAATATGTGAATCTGGCCCTGAACATTCTGGAACATTTCATTTTAGCTCTTAGCTTTCATTTTCACTGGTTATGCTCCATCCAACGTTTGTCAGTATTAACTGATCCTTCGATGTGACTATTTCTGCCTGCTGAGAGTTTAATTCGGTCGAAACACATTTAACCACAAGGACACCCTTCCTTGAAGCTGGCTACTAGGGCTTAGTCACCCATTGTGAAATGCTTTCTGCTGCCTGAGAGGACCCTCGACAGAGCCTGGCTCTTGCTAAACACCCATCACGGAGTCAGTCATTACTCAGCTCACATGTTGGCACCTGGATGTTTCTGACCTTCTAGTATTTTCTCCTGAAGTAGGCCTCTTATAAATTGGAAGCAATAATCATGTTCGCAGTGACGCTAACACTAATCCAATAGAAAATATTTCTGCCAAACAGTGATGATGATTAACTTTGCTGATTTAACGCGGCAATTAATATAATTAAGGGATGTCTTAGAAGGCTCTCTGGAAATTTCTGACATAGTTAACGTTAATGAAAATAATAGGGTTGGGGAGCCAGCTCAGTCAGCACAAGTGCTTGCCTTTCGATTCTGAGGATATGAGTTCATCCCTCCCCCACCCCCAAAAGCTAGCTGTTGTGGCAAGCTCTGTAGTACCTATTCTGGGAGGCGGAGACAGAAGTCAGCTTATGTACATGGTGAAACTCAGTTCCCAGGGAGAGAACCCAAAACACATCCCCAAAAGGTGGGGGCTCCCCTGAAACAGTACTTTAGGTTGACCTCTTGATCTTTGGTGTGTGTTCACTCACACACACAAACCACACACACACACACACACACAC
>NC_022034.1:27372943-27379044 GCF_000317375.1 Microtus ochrogaster | reverse complement strand
AGAGAGAGAGAGAGAGAGAGAGAGAGAGAGAGAGAGAGAGAAATAATACATCAATTTCTGTTGCTAAACCCCAGAGACCAGTTTTTGAAAAAGGAGAAGTGTATGATCTGTCTTTAAAGCTATGAATTCAGGGAAATTTTAGATGGTTTTTATGCCAACTGGTTTTAGTTCTAAACACTCTTTAAAAGACTGGGATGTAGTTTAGTTGGTACAGTGGCCAAGAATGCAGGAAGCCCCGGGCTTCATTCCCAGCACAGACTGCATGGGCATGGCGGACGTGTCTGTGATTGCCAGGACTCTACTTGTTTGGTAGAGCTAGGAAGGTCGGAAGTTAACCCTCAGTTACATGAGACTTCGACTCACAATAACAAAAAAATTACTGAGCTAGGGGTGGTGGTGCACACTTGGCCCGCAGGAGGCAGAAGTAGGTGGATCTCTGTGTTTCAGGCCAGCCTCGTTTGCACGGCAAGTTCTACGCCAGCCAAGGCTACATGGTTAGGTTCTGTATCCAAAAGGAAAATAAAAATAGAAATTACTAAAATTAACCTTAAATTTAGAAAGTAAAAACAGACTACTGACTCAGAAGTCAACGAGCGTGGACTGCAGGCCTGGTCTTCACAGGCGGCTCCCTCAGTTCACTTCAGGGGGACCCAGTCACCCGCCAGCTCAGATCCACTCCTCAGGTGGAGCTAATCATCTGCGGTCCTCAGAGAAGGAGCATTTGAATGGCCTGGCTCTAACCATTCCTGCTGGCTTCTTCCCAGGTCACAGAGAGGATAGCCAGTCACAGAGCAGCCAGTGTTGGGGCTGGGCTCATGCCAGTGTGGACAGATTTGCCGTGCTGTATGACCTGTGGACCTGGGAAGCGAATCTTCTAGAAAGCAAACGCCAGGTATGATGCCTAGAAGGCGAAATGTCTCTTAAAGGTCTTTTTGCCGACTGTGGTGGTCCTGGAATCCCAACACCTAGGAGGCTGAGGCAGGAGGATTGCTGCAAGTCTGAAGCCAACCTGGACTACAGATGAGTTCCAGGCCAGCTGGTTGCATAACAAGACTGGCTCAAAGGAAAAATAAACAAAATTAACATCAAAGTTCGCTTGCACCAAGACAGGTCTTTTAATTTTCGTTTTGTTGTTGTTGTTGTTGTTAAACTGAGACTTTTAGGGCCACTCTCGAGAAAGCAAATAAGTACAATACTAATTAATTATTTTCAATTTATTGCCCACATCATTCCAACACTGTGCGTGTGCTAATTTGCATGTGTGGGTTGCTGAAGACTGAACCCAAGGCCTTGTTTACTCTAGGCAAGTCCTAGACTTATTTTATTTTGTATGTATGTTTGCCCGTATGCATGTATGTGTACCACATAGATGCCTGGTGCCCTTGGAGACCAGAAGAGGGCACCTGATGCCCTGGAACTGGAGTCGCAGTTGTGAGCCACCATATAGAAACTAGGAATTCTGGTCTGCCTCCTGAGTGCTGCGATTAAAGGCATGTGTAGCGGCCACCAGTTGAGAAAGAATTCCTGTCTTCTGTAAGAGCAGCAAGTGCTCTAAACTGCAGAGCCATCTCTCCAGACTCCTCTTTTTACTTTGTCTGACTAGACATATCTCATTAAGTGGCCCAGGCTGGCCTTGAATGAGATATCCTCCTATATCAGCTTCCTAACTAAGTAGCTGGAGTTACAGGCCTGTGCTACCAGGCCCAGTGAAATTTTATTTTCCTTGTGGTTCTTCATCACAAAAAATAAAATATGAAGGACACTACTTTATGTTGCAGGCATAATCCGTCAGAGGACTCTGTGAGTCTCTCCTCGTAGCACACGTATGCTCTTAATAAGGATGGGTGGTGATCTCTCACGCCCATCATGCAGCCATAGAGACAAGCCTCAGCAGAGGCAAAGTGACCAGCCAATCACAGCCGCTACCCTGTGCTGGTGGCCACAGAGCAGGGAGTGCTGAGCCCAGTAGCCAGGGGGCTGGGCGCAAAGCGAAGACTGCCATCTGCACAGTCATCACGTACAACATTGTCAGGGGCTCACATCTTGGTACCACATGTAACTGGCAGGTGAGCTGGACTTCACTATTTCGCCCTCCCAATCATCACCCATGGACAGAAGAGGCTTTACAAAGGCTTATTTTTATTTCTAGCCATGTATGAAGGGAATGCACACCTGAGCACAGAGGTCTGCAGAGGCTGTGCTGTTAGAGCTCTTGGGACTAGTGCTAAAGGCAGTTGAGAGCCACCTCCCGTGGGTACTGGGAATTGAACTCAAGTCCACGTGAGAGCAGCAAGCACTTTTACCCAACCAGTCAGCTCTCATCTCTCTAGTCCCATGCTAAGGTTTTGTTGTTGTTTTTTTTTTAACTAAAATTAAAATTTTGCCTTGCTATGTGCTGTTTTGGAGATCTATAGATATATACAAGAGATGACTCATGTCTTTAAAGCACTTAGAAGTAAAGTATTCGGGTCTGGCCTGTACAAGGTTTTCACGAAGGTAGACCCTTCATCCTAAAAGTCCAAGGGCTCCTATGACCACCATGGGCTTCCTGGTTAAAAGGCCTCTGCCTGGGAGTTCCAGGATAGACACTCGGGGCTGATGTTAGCTGGGCTGTGGCAGGGCATGCGTTTAATCCCAGCACAGGGAGGTAGAGGTAGGTAGATCTCTGAGTTCCAGGACAGCCTGGTCTATAGAGGGAGTTCCAGGACAGCCAGGGCTACGCAGAGAAACCCTGTCTCGAAAAACAAAACAAAACAAAAAAACACAAAAATCAAACAAAATACTGATGTCTTAGCACCATTTCTACAGATCTTAGAAAAGGAGAAATTTATGGTCTATAAATGTTTATCCAGTCTCTAAGAAGAGTATCGTGTAACTGGGGCACCTTCAAGAGCTGGGAAACATCAGTGGAAAGAGAGATTTGTCTTGTTTGGGGACTGTCAAAGTTGAGAAAATTGTTGTTAAATCTTCCCAGAGGGATATACACTTAATCTCACTGATAAAGATTCATAAGATGTCCGGCGGCAGAGAAAGACTCTTTTGTTATTTCATCTTTCTTTCTTTCTTTCTTTCTTTCTTTCTTTCTTTCTTTCTTTCTTTCTTTCTTTCTTTCCTTCTCTCTCTATCTTTCTTTCTTTCTTTCTTTCTTTCTTTCTTTCTTTCTTTCTTTCTTTCTTTCTTTCTTTCTTTCTTTTATCGACAGGGTTTCTCTGTATAGCCTGGCTGGCCTGGAACTCACTCTGTAGACCAGGCTGGCCTCAAACTCAGAGATAGGCCTGCCTCTGCCTCCTGAGTGCTGCAATTAAAGGCGTGTGCAGCCGCCACCAGTTGAGAAAGATTCTTTTTTCCCTTTTCTTCATTTCTTTTCTTTCTCTTCCTCTATTTTTAGTTTTTTTTTCCAAGTTTCCCCTCCCTGCTCTTCTCCTCCTTCCCTCGGTCTCCCTTCCCATCCCCCATCCAGGCCTCAAAGAGGGTAAGTCCTCCCCTGGGAAGTCAACTAAGTCTATCACCTCTTCGGGGCAGGACCAAGCCTCCCACCCTCACCCCGTGCCTAGGCTGAGCAAAGTATCTCTCCGTAGAGACTGGGCTCCACAAAGTAGTTCATACATTCAAGTTAGAGCCTGGTCCCACTGCCAATGTATCCATGTAGTGCCCAAGCCGCGCCATCGTCACCTGCATTCAGGACCAGGCCATCGTCACCTGCATTCAGGACACCTAGTTCAGTCCTGTGCAGGTTCCCAGTTATCAGTCTGGAGTCAGTGAGTGTCCACCAGCTCGGGTCAGTGAGCGTCCACCAGCTCGGGTCAGCTCATTCTGTGGGTTTCCCCATCATGGTCGTAACCCCTTTGTTCGTATTATCACTCCTCCCTCTCTTTGACTCTGCTCTGGGAGCTCAGCCTAGTGGTTAGCTGTAGCTCTCTGCATCTGCTTACATCTGTTTCTGGATGAGGGTTCTAGTTTCTCTGGGGTTGTGGACTGTTACCCTTTGCTTTATGTTTGACGTCCACTTATGAGTGAGTACATATTATATTTGTCTTTCTGGGTCTGGGTTACCTCACTCAGAATGTTTTATTCTAGTTTCATCCATTTGCCTGCAAATTTCAAGATGCCATTGTTTTTTATGGCTGAGTAGTGCTCCATTGTTGAGCATAGGAAATGCCTATGTCGCATGGGCCATGGCCAGTGGGAATCCTTCCTTGGTAGAGAGCAAATGGCTAGGATTTACATATCAGCCTGTTCTGGGTACAGACTGATAAGGGCTGTAAATCATTGATTTTAAAATTTATTGGACAACTTGGGTTTCTTGAACTTTTCCAACTTATAATACATTTTGCCCAAGAAAAATTTTCACAACTCCAGGCATACACCTATATACAATAGGTATACAAATCAAACATTACTGGTAATAAATCATAAAAAATAGTTAAAATGTTTCTTGAGCACATTGTGGTTCTGCCACTTATTAAGAACAAAAGTAACTACAGAGTGAATTTCTGGGCAGCCAGATCTGTCGCACAGCAAAACCCTGTCTCAAAAAACCACCGCCAACAAAGAAGAACAAAAGCAAATTTCTACATCAATTAAATGGCTCTCCTTGTTTATCTAATACAATCTAGTGCAAAGATACACTAATCTGATATTTGACATGCTGAGGAATGACAGCAGGAAACCAGTAAAAATAACCTTTTCCTCATAATTCAAGCTTTATGCTTTTCTAAGAACGGAATACTTTTATATACAGTAAAACACTGCAGTTTATAGTGTGCAACGGTTTCAAGTCTTAGCAGGCTGTTTCGGAGGAGGTGTCCATTGGCACTCTGTGGCATGATGACCTTAACAGTTGGAAGTGTGCACATTGTGTGTTCAGAACTCGGCCTGCAGGGAGGTGCAACATGTGTGAGCACTGCCGTTATGAGTTTAATTTTGAGCTAATTTCGGTTGTTGTGTACTCTGAAAATTTTTGCTATTATTGTTATTGTTGTTGTTGGTGGTGGTGGTGGTGGTGATGTGTGTGTGTGTGTGTGTGTGTGTTTGTGTGTGTGTGTATTCAGTTACACGACTGAGTGATGGCCTATAGTTTGGAGAAATGAAGAGCTGTGGTGGGAACCACCATCCCAGCTTTGTTTTCAATTGTTCTCTTGGTGTCATTATGGAGGACGGACTGGATAAGAAACCTTTAGAGAAGAGGTCACCTCCAGCGGTGATCGGGAGACTGAGAAGGGACCTGATAATAAGGATGTGGCCTGAGAGCAGGAAACAGAAGCGGATGCCGTCACTCTGAAGGGGACGTGGTGGGAGTTAGGGATTGGATATGGATTTTGGAAGGAGAGTGTAAAAAGAGATTTGAATGGGCTTCTAAGGGGTCAGGAAGGAGCTACTAACTAAAGCAGGATGCAGGAGGGAGAGAGGTGTCATTAAGGAAGAAGATGAAAGAGTATTCAAAAACAGACGTCATCGAGGGCGATGTTTTAGGTCTAAAGCCAAGAAGTAGACACGGGCAGAGACTTGACGCAGATGCTGAGCAACAGCAATGAGCGGGAAAGGTTAGAAAGTCTGAATGAGCCCTGGTGACACCTATGTTTATGGGGCAGGCTGTGGGACAGACGGAGTAGCCAAAGAGACGGAAGCCGACAAGGAAGAAAGAGCTTTGTGAGAGTCAACAGGAAAGTGTTGGCGGGAGCCCACTGACGTGGAGCACGGTAAATATTGAGGAAGACGATCCCTCAAAACCCCAGCTCTCAGGTGGCCAGTGGCAGCTGTACAGGACTCTATCAAGAGGTGGAGTTGGGGCATGGAAACCAGACTGCCGCAGCTGTGATGTGGGCTGAAAACCAGGAAGTGGAAGTGGTTTCTTTTAACTGTTTTTATAGCAGAACGAATGGTTAACGGTTTTCTCTCTTTTGGTCAGTTACTCATGGAGATGCATGTAGGTCACTGGTCATTCGGACATCTGTCTGGGCTGACTTTGGAAGACTGGCCCTTTCACAGATAACCTTGACCTGCCAGTTAAAACTTTATCGTGATCAACTTGCAGTAATTGGTTGTATTAAATGTAAACAAAACAAATGCATTACTCCAGGCACAAGCTTTAAGCGCGCGCG
>NC_022034.1:27354620-27372842 GCF_000317375.1 Microtus ochrogaster | reverse complement strand
GTGTGTGTGTGTGTGTGAGTGTGTGTGTGTGTGTGAAAGAGTTGTCGTTTCCTTTCATGGATTCCTCAGGCAGAATTCAATGGCAATGGAAGAACCAAAGGCAGAATGGCCAGAAAACCAAATGCCCACCCAGACTGTAGTTCATTCCATTCCAAGCTGTCAAAGCGGCCTACTCTCTCCTTCCAGGGTCTATAGCAGCCTGCCTTCTCCTCCCAGGGTCTATAGCAGCCTGCCTTCTCCTCCCAGGGTCTATGAAACGATTTTTGTTTAAAACAATGGTTGAAAATACCCCCCTCCAATCCTACCCTGAGAATAAGTTCCCTATAGAAATTGAGCTATAAGTTCCCTATAGAAATTTGGGGCCAAAATAGTACATTATAGTCTTCCAAGTCATACATTCTAGCCAAAGAGCCCACCTTAAATGACTGAGTCAAATTTCCATCTGCGGTACAGTTGATCCCCGACCCCTGCACTGACTACACTGCCGAGTCTCCTCGGCTGTTCCTGATAGTTAAATGTATTGGTATCACCACTTAAGAAGTTCCGGGACATACTGGGTTCTTTTGAGTTCTTAAAATAACCACGGTGTGTATATGGGAACTCATAAAGCTAAAGTTGATGTCAACTGAAGTGGCTTTGGGGGACGAGAGAAGCCAGAGGGTCAGTGTGGCAGCTCCTACGTCATGCTGTCCTATCTCCTACTTCCCCAAGGTCATCAGGCAGGTTCTTCATCGAGTGTTATCTCTGTGGCAAAGGAAGAGATTCTGTGGCAAGTTGTGTCTAGCACTGTCTTTCTGTTTGACACTTTGGTGTGACCCAAAACACTTTGAAAGTTACCATAAATCTTAGAGCTTACAAATAAGATAAACATAGAAACTGAGATAATCTCACAAATAAGATAAACCCAGGGAGACCTGTTGTTATTAATTTTTCTGCTTTCCTATTTTCTCCGTTTCCCTACTACTCTCCCTGTGTGCCGCGTATCACTTTGCTGAGAGCTGGCCCTTGACACACAGGGGCAAATTGGACAGGTTAGGAAGACTTCTCAGGCAAATGCCAGCCTGGAGTTTAAATGGGAACGGGTCAGTTAGCAAACAGATAACAAACAGAACCCATAAGGCAGAAAGATCCTGCCCCACCCTCGCTGGGGAGGAATTCCTAACAAAATAATGAATTATGCATTGATCTACCCGAGACCTTCTCTCAGCTGAGCCTAAAGATGGAAAAGACGTTATTCTTCTAAGTTCCGTTTCCCTTCTGTGCAGATAAACACTGCAATAAGGGACATGCTTACCTTAAAGGAACGTTTGCTATTTATCTGAAATTGGAAGTTGGTGGACGTCCTGTGTTCTGACTTCTCCGGAGGGAGCAGAACTGGAGCTCAGGACGGAGGCTCAGCAGGCATGCCTGCTCATATCAGACAAGTCAGACGACAGCTTCGGGGACTGTGCTCTCGCCTTTTCTCATGAGAGTTCCAGAGATTGACTTAGGTCCTCAGACATGGTGGCAGGTGCCTTCCTTGCTGAGCCATCTTGCCTGCCTGGACATCCTGTGTTCTTATTTACTGATGTCATTAATAGCGAACATTTAAGTTAGCCTGGTCCTCTGTAACCTGTCCTCACCAGATTGGGATCGCCAAAAAGGACTCTCTCCCTAGCCAACTTTGCCCACCAAATAGCCAACAATTGGGTTCTTTGTCCGAAAACAGGTCAAGAAGTTTAAATACCATAAACCAGCTCCCAGGATTGTCCCAGCTCAGCCAAAAGGGTTCTTTTTTGGGCCAGAATGAATTAAGGAGGTAAATGTTTCTTCCCTAATCTCTCCCTGGGATGGCCGAGTGGCAACCTCAGCCTGGCTGGTCATTACTCCTTCGCTTCTTCTAAGTCCTCTGATACTTATCAATTGGCTGTAATTCTCGAGTGGATCTTGGGTGAGGAAATCAGGTCACTTAGACCACCACTGCTTTCTTGTTTTCTGTGGGATGAACTTAGGGACAGAGGAATGACCATCATTCTTCACTTCCGGCTCCATGCTGTGAAGTGTGAGTTTCTAGCTCCTGGCACCCCTGCCATGGTAGCCTGAGCTTCAGGCTCCTCTTGGTGCTTTCCTGTTCATGCTGAAGTTGGATTTGGTACCTTTCCAGAACAGGCATCCTCGAAGCTTAAGGACCACATCAATCACTTTTCTCGGCACTGTAATGAAATGCCTAAAAGAACCGACATCCGGGAGGAGGGATTTGTTTAGCTTCCACATTTGAGCGTACGTAATTCATCTTGATCTGGAAGGCATGGAGGCAAACAGCTCCATGGCAACAGGAGGGAGAGCATAGCTGGGGCTCCTTCCCTCCTCACATCTCAGCACAACGGGAAGTGGAGGTGGGACAGGAAGTCACACTGGGCTGCAAACTTCAAGGCCCACACCGCGAGATTCACTTCTTCCACCTTTCAAAGTTTCTGCACGCAACCTCTCATAATTGGGTCATCGGCCGGAGACCAAATGCTCAAACCTGTGAGCCCTGACAGATATTTGACATGCAAAGCATCATGGGTATTCACTGAAGTATCCCATTTTATCCTCACGAGCCCTGACATTGGGCAGCCAGATGTGAACATCTCTTCAGAGACGACAACCAATTCCTACTGTCTGTTCACTCTTGAGTGTTTAACATTCTTGTGCAAAAGAGGGAGAACATCTTTCTCCTTCACACTTGGCAATTCCGCGCCTGCACCTTGGAAAACAAACTGACAAAAGTCAGTGCTGTGTGTCCATGTGGAGGTCACTCAAGGAAGCAGGCGTGTGGAAACCAACCTTCCAGTCAATAACTAGGCAGCTGAACTGAACAGACAGTCCTGAAGAGAGGAAACCCAGTAGCCACCGAATAGCTTATTTTTTTAAATTTTTATTTACTTTGCCTGTGTGTGCCACGTTGCACACGTGGAGGTCAGAGGACGACTTTTAAGACTCAGTTCTCTCCTTCTATCATGTCAGCGCATTGCAGGGATTGAAGCCAGGTCTTTAGGCTTGGCTGCAGACGTTCTGAACCACCGAGCCATCTCCTTGGCCCTCATAACATTTTTTTTTTTTGTTTCTCTGTGGCTTTGGAGCCTGTCCTGGAACTGGCTCTGTAGACCAGGCTGGTCTTGAACTCACAGAGATTTGCCTGCTTCTGCCTCCCGAGTGCTGGGATTAAAGGCGTGCGCCACTCATAACATTTTAAAAAGCGATTCTCAGCCCAGTCAGAATGGCTAACTCAAGAAAGCAAATGGCAACGAGGCTGATGAGGACACGGGGAAGGGGAGCCTCAGAAACTGCAAATATCATAACACAGTGACATTTTATAAAGCCATACCGGAGAATGAAATCATGTTGTTTGCAGAAAAATAGATAAAAATAAGAATTATGTTATGAAAACTCTCCTAGACTCAGAAAGACACATGTGTGTTTTCTCTCGCCTCTAAATCCCGGACTTTAATTTTTGTATGTGGGTCTGGGTATTTAGGACATGAAGCTAGAAAGGGACAACGAGACAGAGAAAGAGGGAGGGCAGGGGTAAAGCCAGTAATAGAGTAGATGTGTCATGACACCAAAAAGGGGGAGCACTGTAGGGAAGCAGGCCAGTGAGGAGGAGGGGATGAATGAAAACAGTGACCCACATTGATAACCTCGAGCCCATGATTTCTGTATGTGTGTGTACATATGTACATACTTATGTGTGTGAATACATGTGTGTATGGTGCTCATGACATGTATGCATTTGGAAGGCAGGTATCATTTTCAGATGCCATCGGCCTAGATCTCACCAAGTAGGCTAGGCTAGCTGGCCAGTGTGCCCCAGGCATCTGCCTGTCTCTGCCTCCTCAGAGCAGGAAGTACAAAGGGACACCATTGGCCCAGTACTTTTTTAGTTTGGACTCAGGATGAAACTCAGGTTCCTGCGCTTGCAAGTCTAGCACTCATTGACTGAGCCATCTCCCCAGCCCTTAAATGTTAATCTTTAGAAACAAAACCAAAAATAAGTAAAACAGAATGTGTGCGCAGGTGAAAAATAAATCATTAGAAGAAACAAAGATGGGTAGGCTGCCAAGAGGAGACAAGCGAGCCCCCAGGAAGGGACTGCTGAGCTGCTGTTGGCTGTGCAGCGTGGCCCAGCTTCCAGCTTCCATGAGCTGTCACCCATGCCGGGATGGGCTTAGGTGGTGCGGCTGCCTTTGAGTCATTTCTGTTCTGTGAGTAACCCCTCACCCCTCTTCCTATAAGTAACCCCAGTAAAACTCGTTTAGCGGTATCTTATTGCAATTCATGATAACAATCCCACACCAGTCCAGAATGGAGTATAATAAAGATTTCTTTACTGAGGGGTAGACTCACAGAAAAAGCAGTGATATGCAGTCCTCTGCGTGATCACGGAACTCGAACGATTCCAGCAGCCAAGAGGCCCACACGCTTTTTGTCTGCATTTATAGTACATGAGGCCACACCCAAACGGTGGGGTCAGTATCTTAAAGGGGCTTTTGGCTGAAGGCGTTCCCACAGCAGGATCTGTACTTTGGTGTATCATCAGTTCAAAACTAAAAAGAAGATATATCATATAATGCTTTCACCTGATAATAGTATTAAAAATAATAAAAGGTGCAGGTAGACCTAGGGGCCTGTAGTACCATCCTAGCAAGAGTCATACATTGTGGAAGTGGTAACCAGGCTACTGAAAGAGGGTAGGGCTCTAGGAATGGCAAACTTTTGGGGCGTAGTCTTACTGGACAGCGATTATTGGAGAGCAATGCTATCAACGACATAGCGTTCCTTTTGTTTGTAAAGAGCAGGGGAAGACAGAACAAAAGGAACAGTCAACTCAAGTCTAGCTCTGGTTCCACAGCACAGGCTCCAGCTCTTGCCCTCTTTACTCTGTGGGTTTGCTGCCTGAACCAGTGCTTACTGTATCTGCCCGTACCCTAACCACTAACCACCCAGAGATTTGGGCATCTCTTTTCGGCCCAGGACTTGTCAGAAGCCAGAGTGGAGCTTCCCATCTTCTCTGCTGGCACCAGAGCTGTTGTTCCCTGACCATAAACTTATTTTCAGCTTCTCGATAGTTACTTTGAAGCCTACCAGCACACACTGGACACCGAAGAGCGCTTCACTTTGGCACAAGCTATGACCGACATTATACACCGACGCCCCAAGTTTGATCTCAGCTGCTCGTATTTCACTAAGGCCTACCAAGATGACTGTACCTGCCTCAGGCTTCACCGGCAGCTAGTGAGGAGCGTCCTCAACCATCAGGTGAGTAGAGCTCCAATGGCTCCGTCTGAGAAGACCTTGGGAGACATAAGCCAGGCATCAAAGTAGCTTTCTTTCACTGCAGGTCCAGAATCTGGGTTTTCTGGGCAGAATGTCTATTTGTAAACTCATTCGCACTTCTGAATTCCAAGCATAACCGAGGCCTTCAAGGGAGGTTCCTAAACCTCAGTGGCCGTTAATGACCCACGAGGAATTGAGGACATTGTCTCTTATGAGATCATAGAGTTATCGTCAATAAAAGGTGCATCTTTCCGAGATACTGTTGTATAAAACTGTGGGTTGTTTTTTTCCCCATGTAGAGAAGATTTTTGTTTGGTTGGTTTTATTTGTTTGCTTTGATTTCGGTTTCTGAGACAAGGTCTTACGCAGTAGCCTAGGTGTGCCTCGAACTGGCAATCCTACCTTAGCCTACCTCAGAACTGTGGTTATAGATATGCACCACCATACCTGGCTTTTGTTTTTTATATTTTATTTTAATTTTTGAGATAGACTTCTACTCTGTATCCTGGCTGGTCTGAACCTCTCTGTAGTTCAGATCCACCTGTGTCTGCCTCCCAGGTACTGGGATTGAAGGACGCCACTGGGTACAGCTTTCTGGGTTTATCCTCTGGTTCTGGCTCATGGCTCAGGTCCATCCTGGGAATGTTTATTCTCTGTAGCTAGAGCAGCAGCGGGAATATGTGCAGACGCTCTGGCGAGGGGATCAGCCAGCTCTCAAGACATTCGGACTTCCCCTGAACGTAATTCACAAACAATTTGTTTCCATCAACAGCAGCTGGTAAGTTGTTGTTGCCTTAGGCATTTCAGTTTAATCTCTTCTAGATCCCTTAAGCACGCAGCCTTGAATCAAAGTAGTAAGCGTTAAAAGACCACTCAAAGGTTTGTGGTAGCGGGAGCCATTGAGTTGTGCTCATGTATCTGTATCCGAAGCCTGTGTGTGTTTGAAGTTTCTCTGGAAGGAATTTCTTTCCTCTCACAGAGAATTGTCTCAGATGAACCTCTGGACATCACCTCTCAGAGAGCAGTATTCTATTTCCAGAGACCACCCTGAGTGGCTACACATTTTCCCCCTTCCTCAATGTGATTACCTCCTTCTCCCATTCCCTCC
The DNA here is from genome assembly GCF_000317375.1 of Microtus ochrogaster. Lineage (NCBI taxonomy): Eukaryota > Metazoa > Chordata > Mammalia > Rodentia > Cricetidae > Microtus > Microtus ochrogaster. The sequence goes on along the minus strand of NC_022034.1, from coordinate 27,366,436 downwards.
TGCCTTTAAGTTAGAGGGAATGGTGGGGTGAGGGACCCCAAGTAGAGTGGGATAGCCTGAGATCAAAATCTCCCCGTTGCCTCCCCATGGTGGGGAGTAACTGTCTTGCTTCTCTCCGCACCGGGCACATACATTTGAGGATACAAATGTGAGCACAGGCGTGGCTCTGAGCTCCCACAAGTGCACATTAAAGACAGCTTTTTATGGAAGAGACCTCACAGTAGGCTACAGGCAGCGTACTGTTAGAGCTAATAGCTAAGATTCTACCTTCCTGAGAAAGAGGTCCAGCCCACACCCTGCCTTTCCCCCACAGACCCCTCGCGGCCCTGATGTCTCCACCATGGCAAGCTCGCCACCAGCTGTGTGTACATTTTGCTATGGAAGGGATCTGCTGTTCAGGAAATGGGTTTTGGCAGAGTGGGCTAAGGTTAAAATGAATGCTAAAAGCTGTCCGAGTCTCCAAACCCACTGTGATTTGCTTGATCGAGGCTTCTTTCCAGGTTCTGAGCAATATGCTTTAAGATCTAGGCGTAAGAGAAGCTCGTTTACACAGACTCGGCTGGGAATAGCGGTGCTCTTCAGCCTTAAAGCAGGAAGACCGTTGACTTGTTCCGTATCCTTTATTTCCAAAAGCATAATCCTCAAACAAGTGTTTTATTAATTTTTGTCCTCGTGTATTCTAAAAGACAATATCCTTATATTGCATGCAGAGGAGTCCAGCTGCGTATAGAGAACTTAAAACTTGCCTTTGCTCCTTAACATCTGGGGAGAGGAAAGGAAAATATGTCAGTTTCTTTCCACTTTCCAGGGCCCGTGGTAAAACAAGGAGCACACTGCATTGTCTGGTCAATTAGTTCCCCAGTCTTTAGAAGGCCCTGGACCTATAGGGGCTGTGTTATCGCTCTTTAAAGATAAAAAGTCAGATATCTTCCTCCGAAAGATAGCTTTATTCTTTGTTGTGAAAAATTGTCATTTCTTCTCTTCTTCAAGCCCAACCTCAGAAAATGTCCATCTGTTGGAGTTCCACCCTTCCCTGGGTCTGGTTGGGCTCATCCCTAAAGCCCTGGAGCACCTGTTGCGTGAGGCTTGCCACGCCCACAAGCCTGCATCATCCAGTGGGCTCGCCCAGCTGGAACAACGCGTCTTACAGCTCGCCCTGGACCTGTGGCTCACCCCGGCCAGGCCCGAGGCCTGGTACAGCGCACAACTCCAGAGAGATGTGGGTGTTTTCTGCCAAGACAGTTGGGTACTTGGCAAAGAGAACATTTCCTTCCAGATGTTTCTGTTTAGCTCTGTTTTGCTGTTTGGAGCTATTCCCCTCTATTTGGCCAGAGAAAGAACACAGTCACAAACCTTGCCAATATTTTTATGTGATTTCTGTTTGGGACAAAACTTCTAGCTAGTATTTAAGGATGTCAGTATAATTAAAATTAAAGGGAAGATTGCATAGGTATGTGAAAATATTTTCTCCTTTCTCATGGGCTCTGCAGTGATACACAGTGTGTTTGTGTATTGGGGAGAGTTGGAGGTACACTGGAGAGGTATAATGGTCGGTGTGTCAGGCTAATGACTGCACTACCAGGGCCAGCCTATGAAGAGCTTCAAATTAAAATGAGTTCTTTCTTCATCGGCTACAGTTCTCTATGCTTTTATATTATTTTAATAAAGTTAAAATTGATTGTCACTTAAAATTTTATTTTAAGACTGGAAAGATGGCTCAGGAGTTAGGAGCACTTCCTGCTCCTCCAGAGGACCCAAATTCCTCTGGAGGCCAGAAGAGGATGCTGGGTCCCCTAAAGTAGTGCCTGATGACTTAGGTCCTGTCTGCACTTGTATTTTCAATCCTTTTCTTTTTCTGCTTTGGATTTAAGCTTTGAATGCTGAGCTGGAGCTTCTGAACTGATCCTGTTCTACAGCCACTTGTGATGTAATGGAGACATCTGCTCACATAGTGAGCTTAATTTCACTTCCTTGCTACTTACTGAGACTGTGTGTGTTCTCTCTGTATTCTTATATATTTTATTTGTGTGTGTACCTATGAATTTATGTGCACTATGTGGATGCAGGTGCTTACAGAGGCCAGAAGAGGGCCTCAGTGCCCCTGAACTGGACCTAGAGGTGGCTGTGAGCTGCCTGACAAGGGTGTTGGGAACCCACGTCCTCTGTAAGAGCAGTAAGTGCTTAGCTTCTCAGACCTCTTTCCAGCCCTTGTTGAGATTGTTTTGAATGCATTTGGTCACCAGCTATAATTGGGTTTTTTTTTTGGGGGGGGGGGATTCTTTTTGGTTTACTTAACTGAAAAAATAGTTTCACTTCTACCCACTTATACAAGCTTTAATTAAACAGGCCTTTAGCTGTTCTCTCTCTTATTTTCTGCAAACGTTTTCCCATTTGTCTTTTTTAAACAAAAATACTTACTTTTACATAGTTGAATCTATTAGCCATTTGCATTGTGATTTTGCCTTTCCTCCTAAATGTAGAAAGAAAACCACCCTTCAAATGTTTCATTTGTCTCATTTTATCTCAATCTTAAGGGCTTGATTTAATTTTTAAATATTTGACTTTTTTCTGCTCACTGGAATTAGTGTACATGGAGTGAGGTGTGAGGCAGGAGTTGGAATTTTCTTGAAGTTATGAGCCTTTTGTCTTACTTCTATTTAATATTCTTACAGTGTCTTGTAGTACCATATTTAATATTTGATTAACAAAACTCTTATAAATTACAATGCCTGTCTGGGGTACTCATCTAGTCTCCTGCTGATGTCACAATTTTAATTATTTTTTTTTAATATAGTCACAATTGAGCCTAGAAATACCATTTAAGGTAACCTTTGTATTAGGTTAGAAAACGGATGCAATACTGGCCTCTGAAGACATGCAGGGATATAACAGCTGTCTTGGCTATCACAGCCGAAGACTTGAAGAGCCTGGAAACCACATCTCCTGTGGACAAGTCCTTTGCTAGTTATATAGTAAAGGAAGATGGCACAGCCTGTGGCGTAAACCAGAAAAAGTAGATTAAGGGTCCTTGACCTAGGTCCTTCCGGAAAAGGGCACATTAGAGCACAGTGGAGGTGTGAGAGCCTAGATGGTCACTAAGGCAGAGGGCATGAAAGGTCACTTGAGTGTCCCCAGACCGCATATGGCCTGGGAGTGAGGGAGCAAAGCGAGGCAGGTTGGGGTCCTGTGACGCTATAGGACACGGGACCGGGATGCTAAAGTTACTACAGAGTGACCTTGTAAAGTTTGCAGATCACAGGCCAGGCTTGGTTCGGGCTCACAATCTCATCTACTCTGGAGGCTGAAGCCGGAGGATTCTAAGCTCGAGGCCAGCCCAAGCAACTTAATGATACCTTGTTCCAAAATAGAAATAAAAAGTAGCTCCCTAGTGAAGCGCTTACCTAGTATGAGGCCCTAGGTTTAATTCCCAATGTCCTCCAGCACACACAGGTTTAAAGGCTGCTTTAGGTTTCTCATTGCTGAAAAGTAATAGTACCTTCGAGTCTTCCTTGGGGAGCTGGTGGAAATGAAAACAAGTTCATATGTGTGGAAATGCTTGGATATTTTGAAACTGCAATTAAAGAGGCTTATAGAAATTGTATATTTCTGGGACTGGGAACAATGTGGGGAGGGGAAACTGTAACTGGGATGTAATATATGGGAGAAAAATAAACAAACAAATAAGTAAATAAACAAACAGAGGAAAAATATTGTTGGCCACCAAAATATTTTTTAAGTTTTTTTTTTATTTTATGTGTATGAGTCTTTTTCTTGCATGTGTATGTCTGTGTACCGCATGCCTATACATGGTGCCTGTGGAAGCCAAAGAAGGCATTGGATCCCCTTGTTCTGGAGTTACAAGTAGTTCTGAGCTGCCTTGTGGGTGCTGGGACTCAAACCCAGGTTCTCTGGAAGAGCAGCTAGTATTTTAACCACTGAACCATATTTCCAATTTTTACATATTTTTTTTTAAATTAGTGACTTTCATTTCTATTTAGTTCCCCCTCCCATTTTTCGTGTTTAAGCAAAAACATCTATAAAAACAACATTTACCACCATAATGAAAAAATACTTCTGTGTGTATTTAGTTTCCATACCCCCTGGGCAGCCCTATTAAGAAGTGGGTATTTATTGGTGTCTGGTAGGTGGCTCAGGAAGTGATACCTCCAGAGTGTGCCACTGACACACTAGTACATGTGAAGTTTCTCTTTTTGGGTTTCCAAATTCCTCGGTTTGCTTTCAGCTCTTTTCAGCTAAAGTGATGGGTGATCCCTTTCTCGTGGAAGAGGTGGTCCTGCTTGCGCTCAGGTCTGCGATGGACAAAGGGCAGAGACAAGGCCAAGATTTCCACGCACTGCTCCTGGAGACGTTCTCGAAACTTCTGGAACTCCTGACCCTCCGCCACCGACTGGTAGAAATGACTGTGGAGAGTGCGTCCTTGGCTCGGTGAGTGGAGACAGGCACTACATGGAAAGACTTGGGGATGAAATATGGGGGTCTAGGGCTCACGGTCTCAATCCTTGCCGTTTGCTCACTAGGGCAACCAGACTGAAATGGTCACCTTGTTCCTTCCTCTCCTCCCAGGCTCCATATGAGCCTCTCTGTCTGTTCAAATGGCAGGAGTCTCCCAGTGGGTACCCACATGATCTTCCCAGTCAGTGCATGTCCTTGTGCTTGGATGTTTAATATTGGTTTGTCAGATTTCCAACACAAAATCTCTGCCAAGTTGTTTACCGGGATATTCCGTGACCCGGTACTGTAGTCTGTGTTAGTGTACAGACTACCTGAGACTGGATCTTTTATAAAGAACAACGATCCGTGTCTGATAGTTCTGGATGTTGATAAGACCAAGGTCCACATCTGCATCAGCCCGAGACAGAAGACAGACGGACAATAGAGCATGCTCTTGTGTATGCTTGTAGGTGGAGTGGGGAGAGAAACAGCAGGGGAGGACAGAGAGGAGGGGAATAGCGGTGTGATGTCCTGTGTCATCAGGACCCACTTCCACAATAACTGGCCTACTTCTTCACTAACAGCTGATCCCTCACAACCAATCGTCTCTTTAAAAGTCTCTGTCAGCTACTCTTGTGTTGGGGATTAGATTTCTACCATGTGAACTTTGGGAGACATCTAAGCCACAGGCCCTGGGGCCTGAGCCACACCAGGAACTCAGGATTTTGGGTGAATTTTCTCTTGCATACAAGGAGGCTGATTACTTTAGCAGAGGCCCTGGAGTCACAAGACTGTGTTGTGGCAACATCTGGGTCTGGAGAGGGCTGGGGGCTCAGTAGGTCAGACAGGAGAGGTGCTAATGAAGCCTGTTTCAGGTTTTAGTAGGAGACAGTGCTAAGACCTTCTCAAAGACAGAGGCTGTAAGGAACTAGAGGGTTTGTTTCCAATACACTTGGTGCTGTTCCAATTCCCATGGGAAGTCCTGCAGGCATAGATAGCCCAGCTATCCACCAGCCACCGTAAGACCTGCTTGATCACATCTTTATGGGACTCTGCGTATTATTTCCTTAAACTCCTAGACTCTCCCTATGAGAGAGGTGAGAACACTTCATTAGCAAGGAAGTAGAGAGTTGGAATAATAAAGTAATTAGCCCCAGATCGCCACATTAGAAAGTAGTAGTAGAAACAGAAACTGAGCTGCTAGTCAAACTTACTGCCTCTGGGACACCACTCTCTACAATTTGTGAGCCTCTCAGCGGCTAGTAATGTAAAAGTTACCCATGATATATTATAATAATGATACTCTTCTAATTTGAAAAGGCACTTTGGGAGCACAGCAAAGGGAATAATTTATTCTTTCTAAGTGGATCAGGAAAGCAGCAGGGGAGATGATGCTGTGGATAGAACTGGGTCCCTCTAAAACTCATGCCACCATGAGCTACTACCTTAAGGTGGGAGAGTCTGTTTAAGAGATAGCCAGTTGAACTGGAAGTATTGAGTTGGATCCTCATCCAGTAGACTGTTGAATTCCTAAGAGTAACTTCAACATGGACCACACAGACGAAGGTGGGGAGAAGACACCATCTACAACTAGGGAATGAGGAATGGGCAGCTCTCTCCTTCAGAGCCCTAGAAGGAACCAATTCGCCTACATCTTGATCTCTGAGCTGAGAGACAATGAATTTCTGTTGTTTAACACACTGGGCACTTGATGTGTGTCTGTGATATTTTGTGACAGCCCTGGCACACTGATCCAGGGTGAGAAGTGGCTTGGACAAGAAGTGTTGGGAGAAAGGGAGAGAATCATAGATGTTTAAGGCTGAGATGACGGAGGGACATCTGGATGAAGTCAGAGGTGATTTGGGACAGGGCTGAAGGTCACCGAGTCTCACATGAGGAAATGGTTTTAGGGACTGGATGTAGTACATGAAGAGAGGATCAGGGCTAGAACCCCAGGACACATCGGAACTTAAGGGATGTCAGTGAAGCCCAGGAAGAGTGGTCATGGGGCAGGAGCATGGCCCGTGCGGGAGAGGAAATAGGGGTGCTCTCCAGGAAGGGGCTGAGGGCTCTGGAGGGGAGAAGAGGCAGTGAACATTGCTCTGAGGGAATATCAGTGACCTCATGAGGGTCCCAAGCAGAACAGTCACTCCACAGGAAGTAAGAGTTGAGGTGGTACCCAAGCATGTCCCCTGCCTCAACTCTTCCGTTGTCTGCCTGACCTAGTAGGAAGCACTGCACAAGATGGTCCTGGGTCGTTTGCTTCCCATAATGCTGGGCTTGCCCTGGTCTGATTTTGTGTTCCTGCTTAATCTTGTGTGTTCGCTTCCTCATGACTTAATTGTCTTTCAGAAAAAAAAAAAAAACCACTAACAAATGTACCCTTGCCCCTACCCCGCCCCCTTTAAGGCTGTATAAGGAGTTGGCACAGGAGATGGGTTTTGAAGAATTCCATCTGTACCTGAGGCCTGTTCACTTTGAGTTTGCATCACACAAGGACAAAATGGACCCTCCCCCTCCTGTCTTTATGACGTCTTTGCTGGAGGACAGCAGTCGAGTGGACAGGTGAGCACCCCGAAGATGAGAGTGTTGTCATGGTGCAGGGCAACCCAGTGAGTCACGCACGTGGGGATGCGTTTTAAAATTCTCTTCCTTGGATGTAAAATGCCACAAGGCCCTTTCTTTCTTAAAAAGGGGGAAAAGCGACATTTCCATCAAAGGAAAACTGGATTTAAAAACCACAGAATCAGGTTGGGAAGACCAGAGTTCGGATTCCCAGAACCCATGGGAATACCTCATGGGCATGGTGGCCCACCAGTAATTCCAGCCTCAGAAGGTGGAAGGCAGAGACAGGTGCTCCCCAGACCACGCTGGCTAGCCGGAATTGCTGTATCTGTGAGCTCTGGATTTGACTGAGAAGCCTTGCCTTACTGAGTAAGGCGGAGAGGTGATGGAGATAGTCCCTGACATCAGCTTTGGGCTTCTACATGTGCGAGCAGTCATCCCCACACACGTACCCATATCCATGCAAACTTGCATACACATATGTATAGCCACCCACACACACACGAAAATTGAAAAAGAAAATAAAGAGAAGCACACGAAACCATGGAGACCTGGGAGAACCAGGTCAGAGACTGCAGAGGAAACCATAGCTTCCTGGTTTCTCAGGTGACCAAAGGGCATGAGGACCGGCCTCCTTTCTCACTTTCCCTGACAAGGAAGAAGTCAGCTCCATTTCTGCATCTGTACCAAGGAGCACAGAGCTCACAGGCTGACATCTTAGTTTCCTTTGGAAACCTGTCCCAAAGAGTGCAAGCCCTCTCCTGGCCACTCTTCTCAGTGATAGACATAATCTGCTCAGCTGTAGTTAGGAGCCTCTCCTTCCTCTCCTTTGGAGGGCCAGCTTCCCCTTCCCCCCACTTCTTTCCAGAGTCTGTCTGTCCTTTCTCCCAAGGTCCCAGCTCTGCCCCCTGGAGATTCCTGGCCCTGGCTCTGCCCCGAGGAAGGAGAAAGAGGCTCCACAGAGGAAAATAAAAATCTTTGCTAATATAGATCACTGCTCAAAATTTGACTCAGATGTGTTGTTAGGTTAGCAGACTCCTCAGAGCATGGGCCGGAATGAAAGAGGTTAGCATGATAGGAAGCTATGTTGGTTTCTTATCCCCTGAAAACTAGGGTTGCAATCCTCTTTACTGGATGAAGCAAGGCTACTGCCCCACGTGCGCCTCAGGTTACTTAGCAGCATTCTTGACTTCTACTCGAAAGATAGCAATAGCAACCTCTGTCTTCCTTCCTCTCTTCCCATCTTCCCTCTCCCTCCTCTTCCTTCTCCTCCTCTTCCTCCTTTTTTCTTCCTCCTCCTCTACTCCCTTCTCCTCCTCAACCTCCCTACCCCTTGTTTGTTTCTGACAATTGAAGATGTCTCCATTATTTGACTTTGCCAAATTCTTTGAGGGAAATTTTCTCTTGCTCTGTTTCACCTCATGGGCTAAAAGAAGACCAGCATTGAAAGCAAGGCACGTGAGGTCACCCTCCAACTGCCACTGTGGAGCCACGCTGTACTCGGTTCTTCCAGAGATGGCCTTTTTATACTTCTGGGGGGACCATGGCTAGAGTCTACCTATTGGCCCAATCTTTCTGCGGCCTGTGATCTGGGCAAGGAGTGACTGGACCTTCCAGGAATGTCCAGGCTTGCTTCAAGGGAAGAAGAGCCTTCTGGAAGGAGTGATTCATGCATTTGGAGAGCTTGCAGCTTGACTTACTTTTGCATATATCTGTTTCCTCAAGTTGTCACTCGGGAGTGACAAAGTAAGAGTAGCATTCAGGCAACATGATACAGTGACTCACCCTTCACAAAGCACATGCGTGCATGCCAACTTCACAGTTGCCCTGATACTACAGTAGCTAACAGTCCCATCCTAGATGAGAAAACAAAGACTGATCAATACTAAGTTACTTGCCGGAAAGTCACATCTTTTTACAAACGGCTGTGCCCCAAGGCCAGAACACTGTCTAGAGAACGGGTTGGATGGCTGCTGGAGCCACAAGAGGGCAAGAAGTAGATGCAATTTAACAAAAGAAGGGGTTCGTGGGGGGTCCCGAACAGGTGTGGTCAAGAAAGTAAGAAGGAAAGGGGGTGATGAAGAAAAGATAGCGTCTCATAGTATGGCGTGGTCACCATGACCAAGTCCAGCTTGCTGCTACCGTTGACATCCTGGATCTGGCCAGCTGCCATCCTGTGCTATCAGATAGGCCTATCCTGAAAGGTGTGTCAGAACAGGCCAGCTCCACCTGTCTCCTTCCAGGTACTCCCCCGCTGCCCTCGACTTAGCCATCGCTGAGCTGGGTGACAACCAAATTGGCAAGTTCAGCTGCTATACACAAGACGCCATCCTCAAGGTAAACGATTTGTGTATGTCCTTAGAAAAGATGCTAAAATTTGAAAAAGAAGCTAAAACAAAGCAAAGCGATTTATTCTCCTGTTCTCCAAGCCTTACCTGACATCATGGCACACACCTGTAATCCCAGCACTGGGGCAGGGTGTGGGGGGATGGAGGCAGGAGGATTGTGGTTCAAGGCCACTCTCAGCTACACAGCAAGTTTAAATTTGATGCCAGCCTGGGCTACATGAGAGCCTGATCCAAACAAAAGAAAAGCTTTCCTTTATTATTAATAATGCTGGCCTTGTGCTGGCCTGGCTTGAGCCATGAGGACTGCAGCCCACAAATAACTTCTGTTAGAGATGAAGAGGAAGTTTTTAGAGTATGCACTTGTTATTGGAGCTTTCGTCTTATCTTTTAAAGCCTGGTGCTATTCTTCACCTCTGCCTTAAATACCTTTGCTCTTTTTTTTTTTTCCTTTTTGTGGATATTTTTCTTGGTGACTTCAATCTAATCCGGGCTTTTGAGAGCCAGCTTCAGAGTCCCCCATGGTTTATCAGAGCCCTCCCCTGACCACAGGGGAACTGCCTGGTGTCCACCAGCTACCCAGCAGTCCAGACCTGGAGGCCGCCAGCCTAGCGTGTTCTGCTGCCCAGGCAAGAACAGGCGCAGTCCTACAGCTGAGTAACAGGAAGCCCAGTGTACCCCTCAGTTCTAGTCCTGGGTGTTTTGGCCGTTTAAGGGAGCTATGAGTCCCGCCATCAGCTTCTCCCTCTGGGAGCAATCTCTAACACGTTCCTATTCTCTTCCTGTAGCTCTTGCTCCATTCGGGAGTGGAAAATATGCAAGTGACCCTCGCCTGCCAAACTGCTCAGAAGAATGCTTTGATGGTGGCCATTCAACAGGTGTTCTTCTATGACATCCCTGCAGTAGACAGTCCTGTTGATACCAAGGTCAGCCTATAGGATGGAGAAGCCAGAGGCATGCTGCCCCTGCCAACAGCTAAGGCCAGCGCCCCATTTCCCTGTCCTGCCCTCCCATTTTCCTTTCTCTTTTCTCTCTCCTTCTCCGTCTCATCTCCCTCCCTCTCCACCCTCTATCGCCATCCCTTTCTGATCTGAGCCGGGAAAACAGATGCAGTTTCTCATACTGCACACTTCAGACACAGACTATGTCTGTGGCTTCAAAAGCCATGTGCACTTCTCCCCGACAGCAAGCGAGCGGTATATTCTGTACAAGGCGCCATCTGGGATTGCTCATAATCCATTCAGTGATAACACCGTGCACCCGCGGGTGGCTGCAGCTCCCGGAGGTTAAAGGGCTTCAGCACCAAGCACCAACACTGCTCCCTTCTCAGACCCAGGCACAAGTCTGGGTCTCTGGAACTTCTGATTGGCTGACTGCAAATTGGGGTTTCTTGTACTCCTTCCGCAAGTTGCTAGGGTTCTCAGAGAACTGAGGGAAGCACACTACAGTTTATGACAAAGTCTGCTCAGAAGGATATAAACAGACAACCAGGTAAAAGACAGACCCCAGAGGCAAAGCCTGAAGGGTGCTGAATCAGGAGCTATTGTCCCCATGGCGTTGGGTGCACCATCCTCCTGGAATGTGGAAGGGTTCTGGGTCCAAGGGCTATTGTCCCCATAGGGTTGGGTGCTGCCATCTTCGTGGCGTGTGGAAAGGTCACCCTTTCTTGCAGGCCTCTGACTGTCCAGCTGTTCTGAGGTTTTCCATCCTCTGCCCTTTGGAAAGACTTATTGCATGGACTAGACTGGTCATGTGACCTACCCAGGGGCTTGGACAAGAATGTGGAAAAGCAACTAGACAGAAACGACATCTTCCTCTTGGAAGGAATTAGGTGAGAAGCTGACTAGGGGAGAGGTCTCCTCAGATCTTGTCTCCTCAGGATTCAGCCAAGGGACAGTGATAGTTTACGCAGAAGTTTATTGAGCAGAACGAAGCAGAGGGCAACTCCTCCTAGAGAGAGATTAGATTGGGCTCAACTGAAAAGTGAGACGGGCAGTGTGGTGGCAGGTGAAAGAGGGTTTAGAAGCTCGTTGGGGGTCTGTGTTTTACTTTTATTGCCGGGGGTCAGGATATTTATGAGGTAAAGTGACACCCACTCCCTCATCCCCCACAAATCAAGGCAGCCCTCACCTCCCTTTTACAATATTTCTTTCAACCTCCGCTTGAAAAGTTCTTGCAGAAAGAGGACACCAAAATCACAATACCAAAATCTTCTGGTGAAGCCGAAGTCCTTTGATGATACAAAACCTACACCAATACACATGTGGAAGCTTAGAAAGTTTCCTGGAGCCTGAATTTCTGATCTAATGGAAGAACTTTCAGTGTTGCTTCAAGGATATTTCGCCAGCAAGAGGCCTCCTGACCCCCCTGAGACACAGCTGTTATCTAGAGCCTGAGGGTCTAAGTCTCATCTAACCCAGAGACCTGGTGACCAAGACACAGCAGCTGGGGCTG
>NC_022034.1:27298958-27354251 GCF_000317375.1 Microtus ochrogaster | reverse complement strand
CCCACAAGGCCTGTCCATCCAGACTCTTCAGTATCCCCTTCCTGAGGGCCTGGGGCCTGAGTCACTTCTGCAAAAGGGTGACATCTACTCTTAAAAGGCCCATCTGGGTATTTAAGACTAGGGTTTCTTTGACTTCTGCAGAAGGAAATTCCAGATTCTTTGGCCCCCCTCTGGGAGCAAGGAGCAGATGAAAGGCCGGAGGAAGATTGGGGTGGAAGGTGAGGACACCAGCTTGCTCTCAGGGGCCTGTTGCAAGGCTCGAGGGCCTCAGGGTTATTCCAGCTGCTTAGGTGGTAACAAGGCCTTGCAGGGGTTGAATCAAGAATCCCAAGCAACAGGAAAATGTGTGTCTATCATATGCCATTTCCTTACTTTCCTTACTTCCTGCTACCCTTAGCTTCTTTGCTGTTTGTGAGTGGTAACCAGCTGATGTTTCCCTGGTAGATTACGCTAAAGTACTGACTGGCTAGACTCATCTGGACAAAACGTACCAGCTCTCAACCTTTCCTGCTGTAGATAGAGTATCCCATTGTTTTCTTGTTTATCCTTCCTATGATTCTTCTGGAAATACAGGCAGACACATTTGATCCTTTTTATTGTTTGTTGTTGTTGTTTGTTTCTTTCTTTTTAACACTGTAGCTAGTGGTGGAGGGGCCAGTGAACACACTGCCATGACAGTGTAGAAGTCAGAGAAGATCTGGTAGGAGTCAGCTCTCTCCCCCTACTATGTGGGCTCTGGATGGAACTCAGGTCTCAGGCTTGATGGCAAGTGCCTCTACCCACTGGGTCATCTTGCTGGATCCTGATTCTTTTTTTTCCACAAAACCACCACTCTGTATATGCCCCTTTCTCTCAGAGTTTGAGGAGTGTGTGTGTGTGTGTGTGTGTGTGTGTGTGTGTGTGTGTGTGTGTTGGGGGTTGTCTGTTTGTTTTTGTGGTAGAGGTGTAATAGAACATAAAATTACTCCTTTGAAGTGGCTAATTTGGGGACTGGACAGATTGCCCTAGCAGTAAAGAGAACTTGCTGCTCTTCCAGAGGACGTGAGTTCTATTCCCAGAGCCATACCTCTCTGCTCACAACTGCCTGCAGCTCCAGTTCTCAAGCCTCTGATTGCTGTGCTCTCCTCAGGCACCACCATGCAGGTGGGCTCCTTAGATACACACACACACACACACACACACACACACACACACACACACACACACGGGCAGACACTCACAACAAACACAGGTTTGTATACACATAAGCAAAAAAATACAAGTTTCAAAAAGTGGCTGATTCAATGTTTTTTAGCCTATTCATAGGACCATGCAACTGTCATCACCAGTTTCCATTTAAAAATACCGTATCATTTTCTAAAGAAACCCTGTACCTGTGTGACCACTCCCAATCCCCCTCCCCTCGGTCCCTGGAAACCACTAAAGTACTTCCTGCCTCTGGACTTACTGTTCATGTCAGTGTTTCATATGTGTGGCCTTTTGTGTTTGGCTTTTTTTCACCCAGCATGATGTTTTCGAAGTCCGTCTGTGCTACAGCATCTATTACAGTCACTCCTTTTTATTGCCGGGTAATACTCTGTCGCGTGGAGACAAAGTCCACTGCATTTCATCTAGCCACTCGTCAATGAATTGCCGTTCCTTTAGGCTATTAGGAGCCGTGCTGCTGGGAGCGTCCACACACAAGGCCCAGAGCAATTACGCCGCAGTGATTAAATCCTGAGTGACTCCGTGGCCCAAAGAACAAGACCCAGTAGCCTCAGTTGGGTCTGCAAGACCTCCCCTCTCTGGCCCAGGTTCTCTCTCGTTCTCCTGCCTTTCTTCTAAACTCTATCTCAAGAGTCCTAGACACTTTGTGCACTCTGTGGGTCTCTATGCCTCTGCTCATGTTTCCCCAGAACATTTTGTCCTTACTACACCTCACACACTTTTTTTTTTGTCTAGAGAAAGTTGCTCATGCTCCATGTTTCAACTCAGCTATTATTGTTACAGGGAGCCCACCAGAGATGACCACTTAGACAGTGTATAGCCCACTGAAAGTCTTTATTCCAGATGGCTGGGACTACACCCAGTTATTCAGAGACCCACGTGTAACTCCAGGGGGGCTTTTAAAAGCAAAAATCACTTCCTGTTATCTACCTCAACAGCTGCAGGGAGAGGTCTGCACAGGCAAGCTGTTTAACAGAAGATAAGATAAGCAGTTAGCTACAGGGGAGGTGTGCACAGGTAGGCTGTTTGTTTAACATAAGATAAATAAGTTACCTGAGGCATCTTGGCCTCAGGTTCCTAGAATAGAGTTGGGTGATTTTGGTGAGATTCTCCATTGGGGAGATCAAAGTCTAGTTAAACCTTTAATGGCCTCAGTAGAATACAAGATGGAGGAACCTTTGCACACTCTTTTCCCATTGTCTTCCGGAAAACATCTAGTCCCCCTTGAACTCTGCTAAAGTAAATTTTATGATTGCTTCTTCATAAAATGTGTGTGCAAATGCACTTATAAATCTTTTCTGACTGTGGAACAGGAAAGGGTCGGATAGCATAATCAAGAGATTGAGTGAGGCCGAAAGAGGAAGTGAGACAGAACAAGTGTGTCCTGCCACTGATGCTAATGGAGAAGTTTAGTTCAAGAAGTAGTGAGCACCAACAGGACAGCCTGGCAAATGAGCAGTGAAAAGATGCTCAACACCAGCAGCCACTAGAAAAAGTGAGTTAAAACCTAATTGAGAAATAGCCTATACCCGTTAGAATGGTTAAAATGTAAAAGACTGACCACCTCTGTGTGGTGAGCAGGTCGGTGATCTGAAACCTTTGCATGCTGCTGATTAGATGTAAAATGGTCAAACCACCTGGAAAAATAATTTAGCAATTTCTTAAAAGGTTAAACATGTACACTCAACAAAATCAAGAGAAATGAAAGCCCATGGCCATACCAAAATCTGTATGTGAATGTCCATAACAGTTGTATTCAAGAACAGGAATGAATCACATAAACGTATTTTGGCATGTCAATATGTAACTGGAGGTTTCTCTCCTGCCTGACAGCTCCTGAACAACCACTCTGAGGCTTAATATTAATGACAAACTCTTTGGCCTATTAGCTCAGGCTTATTATTAACTAGCTCTTACAACTTAAACTTACCCATTTTTATTATTCTATATTTACCACAGAGCTCATGACTTGTTACCTCACATCATCTTGCTTCCCTGGCAGCTGCTGGCATCTCCCTGACTCCACCCTTTTTCTCCCTATATCTCTGTTTGGATTTCCTGTCCGGCTCTTTTCTACCTAGCTATTGGCCAAATCAGCTTCTTTATTAACCAATAGTAATAAAGCATATTTACAGCATATGGAGAGACATCCCACATCACATATAATGGCATAGTACACAGCAGCACAAAGACATAAATATTGACACTGCAGCAATATGGATGAAGCCAGAAAAAAGGACCGCATTCTGCAGGAATGTGTGTAAAATTCGAGGCAATCCATTCTATCCTAGAATTGCCAAAAACAGAGGAGTAGTGGAGAAAGGGGTGTATGGAGAGAAGAATGGGTGTACGGGTTGTAAGTTTAATGGTGGCAATGATGTCATAGTTGAGTACATAAAAAAATGTGTCAGAACTTTCCTAACCATATACTTTAAAGTTGTCTTTATAATATGTCAACTATTCCTCAATAAGGAAAATTACTGTTTTGAAAAAAAGAGAGCCAAATTTTATAGCTCTAAATGCGGGGGGGGGGCAAAGTAGATGGGTACAGCTTAGAAATGAAGATGTTTGATGTTCACAGTCTCCCTGCTGACCCAGGAGTTCTGTTCACTAGAGAAAAAGCCACAGGACCAAAGTCAAGAAGGCAGGAGCACCATGAGGCTGTCTCATAAAACCAACAACAACAATTAGATTAGCCCCGAGGAAGCAATTTAAGAGTACAGGAGGATTAAGGGGTGAAAAGCCATGTGGACTCCTTTGCGAGGACTGAAAAGTGGAAATAGTTGGGCGTCGAAATCAAAGTTGGGCACGGTCACAGCTGCAGGTCCAGAAGACGGATGAGGGCGTGGGCGCTGGATTCAGCAGCTTCTGAGGTCCCAGGTGGCGGGAAGCCTTATCATGGAAACACAGGCTAAAGGAATCCCCCCCCCACCCCCGCCACCCCACCATGAGCTGGCTTTGTCCAGGGTAAAGAAACCAGGTTCTAGCTAGACTAAGGAAATAGAAAAGACCTGAAGGTGAGCATCAGCCCCCCGTGGAACTCAGAACTTGTGTTCTCTCTCTTTCCACTGTGTCATGGCCTGGCAAGAGGACCCCTCTTCTGAACCAGTAGACTTCCATTTCCTGCATACCAGGATGCCCCGGGGTGTCCAGGGAGGAAAATGAAGTTGGAAGCTTTAGATTATTTTCATCTCTGAATTTTTCTTCCCTTGGGCCTCACCCTCCTGTCATAATTTCAATATGACGACTCCTTGGTTATGTCATTGAAGAATGACCTTCCTTTGGAAGATTTAACCTTTCAGTTAGTAGTTAATTAAACATAAAAGACTTCTACCCAGCATTCCCCATAATGCATTGTGCTGGAATAGTAGAAGATAGTGATTTTCCATTTTTCCTCCCCAGCACTCCGTTGGTGCTCTCCTGTTCTTCCCCATTCCCACTTCCCTTCACTATCAGTGCCAAAGGAGACGTATCTAACCCAGATATTCCTGAGGGAATTTTCCAGATCTTATAACAGTGGGATCCATTAGCAGATCTGTGTAATCCATCTTACAGATCCATGTGGTCCTTGAGCAGTTCTTTAGAGGCCGGTTTATACACAGAATTCCACGCAACTCCTTCGTTGGGTGAAGAAGTTTTCTGAGAATTTGACATAGTCTCACGTTCTGGAAAGAGCCCTGTTTTGTACCTTACCCCTTTAGGGTGCAAACTGGTGCCGCCTTCCCTCCTTCCCCTCCCTCCCACTTCCCTCTCGTGTTTCTAGTCTTCTCCTGCCATCACAGACCCGTGGAGTTGCTGTGGTCCCCTCCAGGGCCTCTGTATCTGACACACTGAACTCACCTGGGTTTCAAACTGTTTAGGGAGCAAGTTTGGCTCTGAGGCATCATGGCAGAAGAAGTCCAACCAGAAGGGAATCCAGGACTTCCAGTGGCACAGAGTGTATGCTACTAGCCCCAACTCCAAAAGCTCCGGACACCTTTACTCATTCTTCAGAAGGATTTAAGACTACCAAAAGGTACTGCGTCTAGTGGGAGGATAGTGACTTGTGTGAGCTGTGTGCTTGTAGATCTCATGTGAAGATGCTGTATGAACACTCCTTCAGACACAGTCCAGTCTACGACAGAGGGTCAGCTCATCCTGATTTTAGCCCTCTCCTGCTCTCTTCCTCTTTCCTCTCCTCTCTTCAATGTCTCTTCCCTTCGCTCCCTCCTGCCTATTTCTCTGTAGACTTTCTCATACTCTCCTTCACAAACAGGGTGGTAAACAGGCTGCTCCAGACTTCTGCAACCACGTAAGACTGAAACCACAGAACTGCTTTTACTATTCTAACACAGGTTTTACTGTTGTTCAAATAAAAACAAAACAAAACAACAATAAAACAACAAAAACAACAACAACAAAAAAAAACAGGAGGGTGAGGTCTGAGAATCATGGTGTCCACAGTGGTATGTCTACCACTAAGGACGCTCTACTTTGCCCTGATCTCTCCCCATCATGATGGAGAAGGCCATAGACATAGTCTCTAATAATCATGGCCACTCTGGCTGTTTTGTTGGGTACCAAGGGCACTCTAATGTAATGGGCAAACGGGGAATGAAAAGTGATGACAGGAAAAACAACTTTTATTAGAGTTTCTGCTAATGGGATGCACGGCCAGAGGTCAAGTGTCTTCAGAGCACATTCCCAGTGTGGATGGAAGATTTAAGATCAGTGTCTGGTTGAGAGGACTCTTCCGTTTCTGTATCTCAATGGCCACCATTAAGAGGGCACTCTGCCCAGGCTATGATGTCTGGGGAGGGACCACTGACGCAGGCTTCAGGCACAGTGGCGTCTTCAGAGGAGCACAATGGCAGGTGAGTCCTCAAAAACACTCAAGAAGGTGGCAACTGTGGGAGTGAACAGCCTGTCTTCCTGCCGCAGTGCCCAACACATGAGTTATGAGAGCCACGTGCCTGCCGGCCGCCTCCCTCAACTCAGCTCTCTTTCCTCATTTGTCAGGGCTCCAGAGGCCTTCGTGTCCATTCAGCTAGAAAAGGTGGGTTTGCGGGACACCATGCTGAACACCTTCCTGTGCAGAAAACAGACAACGGCTGACCAGATGGAGAGCCCTGTGAGTGTGAGAGGGGGAGGGCTTGCTGGAGCTTTCGCTGATTGTATATGTGTGTGTGTGTGTGTGTGTGTGTGTATACAACATACACACACACACATATATGAGCAAATAAACATACTGAATTTGGCGTCTGTTAGGTTAAACCATGTGGATAAAGCTACCGAACACAAACTGCCCATGGAACCCAGTCAGGACAAGATCTTCTCACACAGCCCACAATCATGTTTTAAGGAATGCACATTTTCCCAAAGCCATGTTTTGGTCTAATTTCTTTCTAAAGGGACTAGTCTGATCAAGTACCTGTTCTGGAACTTTTGCTACTTTTGAGTGACCTGCAGGGGTAGGTGACTTGGGCAAGGTAGGCAGGTGCTCACATGTCACCTTTGTTTATGAGAAGCTACTGATGTGGTCCTATTTAAGTTGTTTCAAATATTAGTCAGATCATTTAGAAAGTATTACAAAACTCAAACCTTTAATCATTTAAACTCCCTATTTTGTTAATAGTGTTTTATTATTCATTAAGTTTTTGAGAGTACACAGTCATCTGGAAGGAAATGAAATGGAAGAGAAAGGCTTTGTCCCTCCCCGCGACAGGTAAGGGAAGGCTTAGCTTAACACAGGCATGCAGATGAAATGAAGGGGCTGGCAGACGTTTCCTGTACTGATGGGTGACAGCGGAAGCAAAAGCATCCAACTATTTTTTTTAAGACTTGTTTATTTTCGGGACAACTGATGCCTTTCTGCCCCAAATAAACAATTCTCATAAAATATTGACTGTGACAGAGCTCCAGGATTACCCAATGCCTACCAGACCAGAAAGAACTCAGGCGATATTAGAGCAGGTTTGCTGGCTGCAGAATTTTGGCCTTCTGACAAGTGAACAAGTTGGTCTCTCACCATCCCATGGATGTTGGCTGAAGTGTACAGCTGTGGTCCCAGACAGCACTGACACCTCACAGCAGAGCAGGCACATGAGGGTCATGTTGTGTCAACGCCCCTTACCCAAGTCCCACAGAGACAGAGTGAAAGAGCCACCAAGCACCCAGTGGGTTTCTGTCCGAAACCACAAAGCTGGGTGGGGCACCTCTCTACTAGCAAACCGCCCTTTTTCCTAGAGAGGGACCCTACCTCGGACCTGAGGGTTGCTCTCGGCAAACACAACCCTGAGAAATGGCTCAGATAGAAAGTGTCGAGGGTCTCGCATTGTTGGAATGCTCAGCAAGATGGAAGCAGATAGAAGAGACCCACGGAAGTCCCCCAAGGCATTTACCCTCAGAAAGAAAACCTCAGCTTCATGGCTATTGAGCATTGCCACTTGAACTTGATCATGCAGTCATTTGAGTGCTGGTTTATTGTATGTATGTATGTATGTATGTATGTATGTATGTATGTATGTATGTATGTAGGTAGATATGTATCTTTATATTTTTTCTTTTATCGACAGGATGACATTGAAAAAGTCAAGAGAGAACTAATAGTTGAATATTGCCAAAAGTAAGTAGAGCCTATATGAATAATATATAGATTCTGGTTTCTCTGACTGGTACCCTTGCCAGCAGCAGTGTTATCTACAAACCCAGACCATAGTTTGTAAATAAACCACGGCCGCGGGGGGGGGGGCATCAGAAGTAAGGAAGGGGGTACTTTGAAGAGGTTCATGTTTCCGCCTCCAGACAATGCCAACCTTACCCAGGTGGCAATGTCTTCTCAACAGAGAATGTTCTATTCTCTTTGAAAAGTTCCTCCAGGAAGTAGCTTCTGGAGGATTCTTCGTGGCAGCGTCTCTCCCTCTGGCCTCCAGGTTGAGCCGCCGCATGTCTCACTGTGCCCTTCGGGGTCAGATCATGGCATACTGCAATAGCCTGAGAGTTCTGCTGGACGACTTTCCTGCCATCAGGGACACCTTCTTCATGGTGGGACAACCCAATGAGAAGAAGGGCTTGAAGGACTCCAGTGCGGAATTCAAGGCTGATCCCAGGTATACCAGGCTGTTAAAGCTTGTTGTTCTCCTACCTAGGCCCACCCTCTCCCAAGAGAGCATTAGGTACAGAAACTCTTAGTGCTGCAGTGTCCCCCAAGATCCGGGGATCAAGAGTTGCTAGGTAGAGATGCTCACTATTAGGAAACAGTGGAGCTTCTCAGAGGTGGGAATCTGGAGGGAGACATTTAGGTCCTTGCAGGTATGTCCTTGAAGGGGATCTGGTGGTGCCGGATGCTTCTTCATCACCATCCCTTCCTCCTCCCTTTTCCCTCCTCCACTTTTCAGCCACAAAGTGAGCAACATTGTTCCCCTGAGTGCTATCACCACAACACACAGCCTCAGCTAAAACATCAGGCCCAAACAGCACATAAACATTTTCTCGTTATGTGTAGATTGTTTTAGGGACTTGTTATAGTAGCTCAAAGCTGACCTTCTGGCTTTATTGCCCTTGATTTTGACTTTCTGGTTTGGACAGTCAGAAGAAAACATCGGCGCTCCAAGAATGAGAGCCTCTTTGTCTCTGAAGGCGTCCTTTGTTTATGGTGTGTGTGACTGCGGTTTTTAGTCAATGAGGTTTTGTGTTCTCTGAAGGCCAGAGATTCTCACCAGTCACAGCCCCTTTCCACAAGCTAATGTCTAAAACAATTACGCAAACAGGGGAGCTTGGCTTTTAGCTGTCCTGGCTTCCAACAGTCCACTCAGTGGAGAAGGAATATTTGAAGAAAATTATTATTACCCAGCACTGTGGCTGAGAGAGGCTGAAAAGACAAGACCTGCTTCCATGCTGTGTAGATTTCCAAGTGTTCTTAACCCAGTCTGCCCAGGACCACCCTCCCGGATGGAGGTGTCGGTGTACCTGTGCGGTCACTGCCCACACTGCCTTGATTGTGGAGAAGAGGTTACACAGGGTCCAAGGGGCTAGCCTCACCCCTTACTCATTTCCTGTGTAGTATGGAGTTTGAGCAGCAATAATATTGAAAATATGACCACAGAGAGACAGTTGAAAGGCTTTGGAAAATGCCATGTTTCAGACCACAGGTCCATTCGTTCATCCATGCATGTGTTGTGGCGTTCGAATTCACTGGGAAAGAACAAAGACTTAGACTCAAATCTAGATTAATGAGTTTATTCTTACTGCTATCAGGAGGGTGGCAACCTTAGAACCCAGCAGCATGCTGTGTGGAAGGGGGTTAAAGAGGGCTTTTAAGGGGGACATCAGGAAAGTGTATATTACAGCGATCTATGCAATCCACAGCTGGGCAGAAGCATTTTATTTCCCTCGGTTGTTTCTTTCTTTCCCCATATATAGAAGAAGAAAAAAGAAAGACCATTTCATCCCTTTCCCATAGCATAAGCAGGTTTCACAGATGCAAAGGCAGCTGTCCCTGCCTCCCAGCCCATTATCCTATTCTTATCTCACCTGCAGGCCACTAGGATCCCCCAGGCATTCCAGAGCTAAAGGTCAACAGCCCTTGAGGGATGCCTGGCTCCATATTAAGTTGCTTTAGCCACCACAGGAGAACTATTTAAGTTATTGCTCAGGATTGAGCATTCTGCTGACTGGGATAGAGCAGTTTATTTCTGGACAGGCAATAACACAGTGTCACCAGCGTAGGGCCAGCTGCCGTGTCCCCTTATATGTATGCACACCAGCCATCATTTGGCCAGACCTTTCTTAGTCCCAGGCAGTTTGTACCTTGCTAGGCATACAACGGTGAACAGTTCATTGTCTCCAGAGGAAAGCTCAATGATCTTCTAAGTCCTGAGACAACGTGTTAGAGTTAGTTCTCAAAGATCACGAAGGTACAGAGGAGGGGTGATGTGGAAGGTGATGTATGCTGTGAGTATGTTTTATTGTCATTAGTTAATAAAGAAGCTGCGTTTGGCCAGTGGCTTAACAGAGTAAAGCCAGACTGAAAGAGATAGAGAGAGAGTAGAAAGAGTCAGGGAGAAGTCATATAGCTGCCCTTAGGAGACAGATGTCTCTGCTGGAGCCCACGGGAACCTTGCCTGTCAACCACAGCCTGGAACCTTGCTGGTAAGCCACAGCCACGTGGCGAGACCCCAACAGAGGGATGTTTAGCTCTACCCCAGGACTGCAGAGAGGAATAAAAACAAGTAATGGGAAAGTGGAGTTCACCAAGGAAATGGAATAGGCAGTGAAGGCCCAAGAATGAAGGAGTTGAGGTCCTTCATCCCTTGACTGGCTGACGGGGCCCATCTTGCCTTGGTGTTTACAAGGCGCTCTGGTCGTGGGTAAAACCAGAGTTCTTAGTTTTCAAGTCAGCCAGCACTTTCCTGGAGTAGACTTCAGGACTTAGAAGGACGCATTTCAGAGAAGAGATGGATGAAGATACCTCCGTAGAACTCTTTTGTGGAAGGGTTTGCGGGACATCTGCAGCTCAGAGGGGTTCCAATACATTTATTTCTCGTGAAAAGCAGCCCAGACCAATCCTTTAAGGCCTCTTTGTTGGACCGGTTTTCTACCCGCTAGGCAATATACGCTTGGCATCAAACTTTTAAAA
The DNA here is from genome assembly GCF_000317375.1 of Microtus ochrogaster. NCBI lineage: Eukaryota > Metazoa > Chordata > Mammalia > Rodentia > Cricetidae > Microtus > Microtus ochrogaster. The sequence continues at coordinate 27,343,429 of NC_022034.1, read as the reverse complement.
TTCTTTCCAGAAGACTATTTGTGAATTCACTACATTTTTATTTAGGGTGAAATGTATAGTACAGCCAGGTTTTGATGTGTTTAATGTGCAGTAAGCAATGCGAAGGCGAAGGTGTGTGTGGGGGGGACCTGCGTGGCCTTGCTCTGTTCCCTTTGGTGTTGTCTTAGTTATGCTGACATCAAAACCAGCACAGGTGTCTCCTGGATGATGGCTTCCCTAAAGAACAAGGGATGTGGCTTCTAACTTGAGAGCCTAATGCCGAGGAGATGCTCAGTTAAGTGTGATGACTTCAGGACAGAGTCTTGAACCGGAAAGTGATCAAAGTGAGGACCGCCCAGGCAGTGCCCAGTGCAGCTCGGCTGTTTCTCCACAGCCCTCCTCTCCTGCTTCCTATGCCCTCTAATATGAATGCCTTGCTCTTTTAAATGATCTTTATTTGTATTTTATGTATTTATGTGTGTGACTGCATGAATGTAAGCACATCTCATGAGTGACACCTCATGATTGCAGGCACCCACAGAGATCAGAAGGGGGGATGATTCCCCTGAAACAGGAGTCCGGGTACTTGTGAGCCACGATGTGGGTCCTGGGAACTAAACCCAGACCTTCCAAAGGAGCAGCAAGCCCTCTGAGCCACTGAATCATACTCCAGCCCCTGATATGTCTTTTCATACTCTCATTTGTACGAATGTAGAACTTCTGTCTTATGTTGGAGTTTGGGGAGAGTGCTTCCTAAGACTATGAAGGACTATGGTTCTGTGAACTGTAGACACAGGGCAGTAGCGTCAGGAGCAAGTTAACTTTATATTTTAATGAGAAGGTCTATTTTAGCTCAGCTTTGGAAGTCTATGGGCAGAACGCCAGCATCAGCTGATTCTGGAAAGGACATTTTCTTAGTTTCATCATCGTAAAAGTGAGTGTAGAAGGAAGAAATCATGTTAAATATCAGGAAAGCATAGCTAGGCTTGGTGACGGGCCTGGGAGGTGGACGCAGGGGGATCAGGAGTTCAAGGTCAACCTTGGCTACACAGAAAATTTAACACCAGACTGGGCTACAAGATGCTATCTCAACATGACCCCACCTCAGAAAAGAAAAGTAATTTTAAAAGTCAGGGAGACAGACACTGGAAGCCAACAGTCCCATCCAAGGACATACCACCAACTGACCTATGACCTATGACCAGCCCTTAAAAAGACTACCGTGCTCCAGTCCACCCCCTCCAGACTAGTCATAATGAAAAGAGTCCATTAAGAACCCTTTTCAAGGGGAACATTCTTAAACTCCAATCCAAGGCACAGCGTTCAGTCAAACAAAGGTGCAGCAGGGATCCTAGTGTCCCTACTGAGGATCCAGAGATGTTTTGTTTATGAGAGTGTGGTGATTGATTGGCAATGTCTGCCATAATCAAGAGTCCCATGAGTTGTGTAAGTTTAAAATGCCAAGATGCAGCTTCATCATTTAAAGGCTCTAACATCTGGTAGGTTAGCAGAGCCTCCCCCCGCTGCCACCCAAAGCCAACTCTTCATCAGAGAAGGAGCTAAAAAGGGGACCCTCATCCCACAAAGTCCCTTGGGAAGTCTGTTCCCTTCGCGATTCCAGGGGAGGCTGGAGTCTAAAGACCAGGATGGTGCTCTTGCCCTGAGGGGCAGGCTGATGGTGGAGCAAAGACAGTAAACGTGGGAGGGGGGGCAGTGAGAGTTGGTTACTCACTCTGTGACAAGGAGAGTCGCTGTCATTCCACACAACCACTTTGTAAAAATCACAAGACGGTATCCCTTCTGCGTGGGTGTGGCCAATGGTGGAACACAGGGCCTGGAAAGAAAAGCCCAGGCTAGCCCCTATCAACTTGCCTCAGAGCTGAGTCTGGAAGTGGCTATCCAGCAGTCTTGGCACCAGCTGCCGTACATGATGAAACTGACAAGGCCCTCATCTGGGAAGGAGAAATAGACCTGTCATACCAGTACGCCGTGACAGGGAGCAAGATAAAATAAATGTCTAGCGAACATTCTAGTCAAAAATGCTCAGTATTTGAGCTGGAGAGATGGATCAGCAGTCAGGAACACTTGCAGCTCCTCAGAGGACCTAAGAAGCACCCGAAACTCCAGTTCCAAAGGATCTGCAGTTCTCTTCTGGCCTCCTAGGGCCAGGTATGCAGGTGCTGCACACACACACATGTAGGCAAAACATCCGTACACATAAGTTTTATAAAGGAAAAGAAATGCTCGCTGTCTTTATGGTGTTTTGAATGCCAAACGCCCCAATGGACTCTGGGATTGAACAACTTTCCTGTTGGTAGCAGTGTTTGTAGAGGCGTAGGTGGAGAAGCCTTGCTGTAGGAAGTCCCTGGGGATGGGTGTTGAGACCGTACAGCCGCACCTTACCCTACTTCAGCTTGCTGTCTCTGCTTCATGCGTTGGGTTGAGGGTATGGGCTCTCAGCTTCCTGCCCCTGCAGCCCTGCCTGCGGTCTGCTGCTATACCTCCCTACCTTGATGGACTCTCAACTTCGGGAACCAGAAGCCAAAACAAACTTTCTTCTTTAGTTGCCTTGGCTTTGGTGTCTTACCACAGCAACGGGAAGGTTGGGAGATGAGGGTGGGCACTGGGAAGACCTCGGGGAGACCATGCTTAGTCTGCGTCTTGGTTGACGACTAATATTCTAGACGGGCAGAGAAGGGAAATCCAGTTGAAGCTGGGAGATCGGAATTTGCAGTCACCGAAATAGAAGGTGGCAGACTGGCTGACTTCTGCCTGTGCCTAGGGTGTCAGAGAGTGCAGCGGCAACGTGGAGGGACGAGTAAGGCCCAGGGAACTCATACCTGTCTTTCTGGGGACAGGAAGGGATCAGCGTGGCTGTCAGTGACATCACTTAGGGGGTGAAGTCAGTGAAGCTAGGTGCCAGATTTAATGTGGAACCAAGGAAGAAAGAGAGACCTAGGATGTCACCTGGAGTCCCTTAGCTCAGGTGATGTCACTGGGGTCCCCCACTCAGGTGATGTCACAGGAGTCCCCTAGCTCAGGTGATGTCACCGGAGTCCCCTAGCTCAGGTGATGTCACCGGAATCCCCTAGCTCAGGTGATGTCACCCGGAGTCCTCTAGCTCAGGTGATGTCACCCGGAGTCCTCTAGCTCAGGTGATGTCACCGGGGGTCCCCCACTCAGGTGACAGTGCCTTTCTTTTTTTTTCCAGTTTGTGATTTTTCTGTGTGATGCGTGTGTAAGAGCAGGGATGGCGTGCTATGACACACGTGTGGAGGTCAGAGGAAAGCTTTCTGGGTTGCTTCTTTCCTTCAGCCATGTTGAGGCAGATCTCTCTTGTTTCTGCCACACTGTGGACTCCAGGCTAGCTGGCCCACCGGCTTGACAATTCTGTTTCTGCTTCTGGTCACACTGGCGGATGCTGGGATTACAGTCACAAGCCAGGAATCTGTCAGGTTATTTTTTTCCCCTGTGGATTCTAGGGATGGAGCTTGGGTCATCAGGCATGAGAAGCCAGTGCTTTGCCTCCTGAGCCATCTCAAAAGGCATTGATTAGAGAAATAGAGATGTCTTACTGGTTAAGAGCATCTGTTGCTCTTGCAGAGGGCGGAGGTTCGATTCATAGCACCTACATAGCGACTCACGACCATACATAACTCCACTTCCAGGGGATTGGATGCTCTCTTCTGGCCTCTATGGGGATCAGGCAAGCACGTGGTACACATATGCACATTCAGGCAAAACACTCACATGCATAAAATAAAATACATCTTTAAAAATATGTAAAGGCCCAGAATCTGTGAGCTCCTATGAGCCCAGGTTAGTGTGTGTTCCCTTGTGATGACCTTAACCACCCTGGCTCGGACTAACATCTAGGGAGCCTGCATGGGACCGACCTCGTCCTTCTGCATCTGTGTGACCATTGTGTAGCTTGATCTGCTCATGGGACTCCTAGTGGTAGGGGCAGGCCTGTCCCTAATGCTTTGGCTGGCTTTCAGGAACCTATTGCTCATATTGGGTTGCTTTATTTAGCCTTAATACGAGGGGAGATCAGTCCTATCTCAGTTGATATGCTATGCTTCATCGATACCCATGGGAGATCTGCCCTTTCTGAACAGAAACAGAGGAGGAGTGGGTGGGGAGGGGTGGGGACAGGTGAGGGTAGGGAATGGAAGGAGAGGAGGAAGGGGAAACTGTGGTTGGGATATTCAATAAATGAATAAATTTAATTAATAATAATAATAATACAAAGGTATTGATTAATGTAAAACTCAAGAAGCTTACTCTGGAAGGATCACATCAGGTTTCAAGGGTGTGGGTGACATTCTGTTAATCCTGATACCCGGACTTCTGTGCATCCTTAACCAACACATTTAGAGATAGACTTCCATCTATAAGCCTGCAACAAGGAGACTGCCTAAACGTGATGCGGTGTTGATATTTGGGGGGAGAAAAACAGAAGGCCTAGGGAAAACAGTGTGGCCTGGGACTCTGCTAGGGAACTATTAGAATACCAGCCTGTCCTTCAAAGTAACAGTGTTCACTCAACAAGCCAGATCCCACAGCCTCTCTCTCTCTCTCTCTCTCTCTCTCTTTCTCTCTCTCTCATTCCCACTGTTCGTGAAGTTTTAGAGGGTTACCATTCCTTCCCCACCCCCATCACATCTGACTTGACCGTCCACCCCTAGGCCATGCAGTGTCCCCAAAGCCGTTCCTTCTGATAACCAACATCTTCTGAAGAGAATTCTGTCCTTTTCCCAGCCCGACTGCTGCATTTCTGTCACTGTTGCTTTATCTAACGGAAGCACGGTGGGCAGGGAAGGAAAACAGAGCTGCCTGGCATCTAAGAGGACTCTAGAGCTAGGCAGATGTGCACAGAAGTGCCAGCGGAGCCTCAGGAGCTGGCAGGCAGGGTCCACACCATCCCTCAAAGCCTCAATTTCCTCAGCTGTGAAACAGGGACAAAAATAGACCGTCAAGACATTAAGTGACATAAAATATGTAGCACCCAGTATGAGGTCGGTCGTCTAATTTCTTTCCTTTCTTAGCCCAGGTTCCCTCCCTCCATACCCACGACTTCCTTCCTCCCACGCAGCCTGGGCTAAAATCAGCCCCCTCGGCTCTTTCTCCTGATGAGTTATTTATACGATATTTATAAGTCATTCTGGCCACCTGGGAGCAGGAGGCTGCTCCCTGGGCTTGGGCACTGGGCCTGCAGTGACCCCTCTCACAGGACAGCCTCTGGCTTGGTAGGGTCTCGGTTGGGCTATGGGCCTTCTTTTCTCCCGTTGCAGGAGTTTCCAGCCTCGGCCTCGAAGCTTGCTGTCAGCTGACGGAAGAGTCTTCCTCAACTTATGGTTTATTCCCCACCCTTCTGAAGTGCTCCTTATGTTCAAAACTCTGCCGGAAGAGGTTTGTGGAGTGTTAGGGTTGGTGTGCGCCAGAGTGGAAACGGTCACTTTGCAGGTCCCAGTGTTGATCGCATTGAGAGAGTAATTTTTTTCCATGGTATCTGAGCACCAAGATTTTCCCCAGCCCCTGCTACTTTTGTCTTCTTGTTACATTTTCTCTTGCTTTTGAGACTTATTAGTTCATTGATGAACAGTAATTTGGACTTCTGGTATCCCTCATCCATTCCCAGTTTCCTCCCGGCCCTTCAACAAAACGCCACTTTTGTCATCCTGAAGCAACCAGAGGATGGCAGCCCTTGGGCTGTGTTTTGTTTATTTTTGAAACAGTCTCACAACTAGTTTGGGCTGACCTCGAACATGGGAGTCCCTGCTTCAGCTTCCCAGGAGGGAAAGAATGATAAGGGTGTGGCACCGTGTCCAGCTGTCTACTGGGGTGTTGTTTTATTTTGATTGTTCTTTGGGAACCACACCAGAAAGCCCTGACTGGGCTGGAATTCACTATCTAGGCCAGGCTGGCCTGGAACTTGTGTCAACCCTGCTGCTGTCCCTTCCGAGGGCTGGATTACAGGTGTGTGCTACCACGTCTAACGGGCCGCAGTATTTAAGGGTTCTCTCTCCAACTGGATGATTGAGAATAACGCCGAGAACCCTTAGAATATTGGTAAGAAAATGGGTGCTGAGTTGTCCTGCTGAATTTGACCTTCGGGGAGTAGTCCAGATTTTCTTTAAGACTCTAAATGCCCATGCCTCGGTTATAGATGCTCAGAATAATACTGCCTGCATGAGAGTCCCTGCTGAGACCCTGGCGATGCCCTGGTAATCAGTGAGCACACTGCTGTGTTCAAGGCCAGTCGCGATGACTTTAAACAGAAACACGGTGCCTTAACCCCCACAGTGTAGCCTTTGTCTAAGTGCAGCGCTGTCTTTGAATCGGTTTATTGTTTCCTTTTTCTCACTTATTATCCTGGGTGCACCGTGAAAATGTTTGCTTAAGCATGACCCGTGCTGGAGACCACAGTTTCTGCTTCAATCAATCACTGCTCAAAGACAGGGGGAGATTGTACTGTTCAGATATAGATATTGTAAGTAATTTAAAATGATTAAAAGTTCACAGGAGGCCCTACATAGGTAAAGCAGACACACTGTCCTGTCTCATAAGGCACTTGAGCTCCTGCACACACGCGATGGTACTGCCGCATCCCAAGGCCAAGCCCTGTGGATAGTGAGAGGCACCACTGTACGCTCGCATAGGCATAAGTTGTGTAGGCCTCTTAGCAAGTTCCTGAAACGGTATTCTTGTGTTGCTCCTACCCACAGGCAGCCTTTAGAGCCCTGAAACTGACTGTCCAGCTTGTGGCTTCTCTCCACGACATAGTGGCCTACCTTTTCAGTTTTGCCAAGCTTGGCAATTGCCCAATGGGCTTTGACTTTCCTCTAAGCCCTCACCCTTTGAAGAGTGACTGGGGAGGAGCCGAGGGCATTGGTAAGTAACTAACAGTCATTATTAGAATTGCCGGACCTGTTTGGTGTCAATTCTAAGAAGCGGTTAATGTTGGAAACCTGGGATTGTATCTCTTCACGACGGCAATAGGAAGGACTCGGGAAAGTCCTGTTGCATACTGTCTCCAGGTGTACTGTCTCCAGATGTACTTTCTCCTGATCAGCTTCACATTCAAAGGCTCATGGGAAAGTATACTGAGTTCAGTCCAGAGACCCAGCTTGGTCCCTGCCTCTGCCACCGGATGTGAGCCGCTAATTACTCCCGCATCTGTTTGCTTGTCTATAAGATGGGGTAATGTCTCATAGAGATATCTTCTGGGTTGAAATCTATGTGCAGATACTTAAGTTAAAGCCACTCTAAAGATTAGTTTTCATTCTCTTTCCTTCCTCTTCCTTGTGACTTACATGACAAGTTCCAACCCAAGCAATCACTGTGCAGATGCTGAGAGTCCTGATAGCTCAGAACCTCCAGACTGTGGTCAGAATGAGGGAGGCTTTTATTTCTATTCTAACTAGTGAAGGGGCATGAGGTTATCAGATGGTATCCTAACGTCTAGTAGTGAGAAGATACTATGCAGTAGAGGCCAGAGAGACAGGGCTAGCAGCGAAGTGCCGGCCCTTTACCCATGAAGGCTTAAGACCACATTTAAAAAAAAAAAAAAACTTGTGCTCTGAGATCCTGAGAGGCACAGACAAGTGGGTCTCTGGGGCTCCTTGGCCATCCTATCCAAACAAATTGGAGAATTTTGCAATGAGAAACCCTGTTTGAAAAATAAGGTAAATGGCACCAGAGGAATAACACCCTGTAGTAGGAGCTGCGGGCCTCTTCCCACAGCCCGGCTCCCGGCCGCCTGGCTAGCTTATGCCCCAAAATAACAACGCACAAATTGTATTCATTTAAACACTGCCTGGCCCATTAGCTCTAGCTTCTTACTGGCTAATTCTTACATCTTGATTACCCATTTCTATTAATGTGTATAGCACCCCAAGGTGCGCTTACCGGGAAGATTCTAGCCTACATCTATCCTGGGTCGGAGCTTCATCGCGTCTGCCCCAGAGATGAGAGCTATCGAGTCTGAGCTCACTTCCTCTTCCTCCCAGCATTCTGTTCTGTTTACTCTGCCTACCTAATTTTCTGTCCTATCAGGGCCAAGGCAGTTTCTTTATTTAACCAATAACCTTCCTCCATCAACACCCAAAGCTGGTCTCTGGCCCGGGCTTCTTGCATCAGACATTCACACCCTTGTTGACATGCTAACACACACTTCTCACTTCACACCTCGCTCTGTGTGTGTGTGTGTTGGGGTGGGGTGGGGTGGGATGACACATGTATGGAACCCTTGGAATCCAGAAGAGGGTGTCAGGTCCCCCCAGGACTGGAATTACAGGTAGTCATCATGAGCTGTGCAACATGGGTGCTAGGAACTGAGCTCAGGTCCTCTAGAAGAGCAGTAAAAGTTCTTAACTGCCGAGCCACCTCTCCAATCTCAACAACAGAATCTTATTATAATAGGACTTATGGAAGTAGAGAGTGATTTTATTTGAGTAATTTGTCTCATACAAACTAAGTTGCACCATGCTAACACACACAGAGGAGATCTGGGTGTTCTGATTCAGGGCACAGGGAAGGGCATCCTGCTGATGTAGGAGGATACTGACTGTGTAATTGAGATGAAGAGATGGGGAGAAAGTCGTTGCTGGTACTGCCCCAGCAAGAAGCTTGGAACTGTCTCGGGTTACTGGTCTCAACTGGACACAAGCAAGTCTTGGAGACATACAACACAAGCACATCAAAGTGACCTCACTAATATAGCGTCTGTTGGGGTTTGTTTAGAACATGCTAAGCCATATACTTTGGAGGAAGGTTCTGGAAAACTGTGGGTGCTAGGTTTCAGAGGATTAGGGGAAAGGAGGGTAGGCCATGAAAAAGTCCATCCTGTTCCTAGAGTCTGAGACAGCCAGAGCCATATTTCCAGTTGGCTACTGCCCAGGAACTTTTCCGGTAGCTGGGCACAAGAGTACTGCTTGCCCTAACCAAATCAGTGGGGAAAACAGGAAGGGTCCTCCTAATGAGATGAGAAAAACACACTGGCCCAGGCCATCAGCTTTTCATGGCACCACCCAGGGTCCATGGAGATGGGGAGACCTCTGAGGACCTGGAGTTCAGAATGGAGGAAGGTGTGTCCTTGCTGCCGGTGGATCACAAACCTGGAGCTCACAGACCTGTACAGGAGCTTGGGTTTTCCAAAGCGTCATTTAGAGACTGCACACTTCACTTGTTGCAAGTAAAGGGGAAAAATGTGCTCAGGGGAATATGTGCAAGGTTTTACATGTTGTGATTAGCTAAAAATAGATGAAAAACAAAATTAAGTGAAAAAGGAAAAAAAAATCCCTCTAAGATTTTTTGTAGTAGGGAGGCTGCTTGTTTGTTCCTAGGCTGCCCAGACTCCCGAAATAACCACACAGAAACTGTACTAATTAAATCACGGCTTGGCTCATTAACTCTAGCTTCTTATTGGCTGACTTTTACATCTTAATTTAACCCATCTCCATTCATCTGTGCATCACCACGAGGTCGTGGCCCACCAGCAAAGTTTCAGCACATCTGTCTCCAGTAGTGGCTCCATGGCTTCTCTCTGACTCCGCCTTCTTCCTCCCAGCATTCAGTTTAGTTTTCCCCACCTACCTCTGTTCTGCCATGCTATAGGTCCAAAGCAGTTTCTTTATTCATTAATGGTAATCACAGCACACAGAGGGGAGTCCCACATCAATAATCTTCTTCCTAAGAAGATTTCTAGGCTGCATAGCTCCCTGCCCAGATCCCAGAGGAGGCAGAAAAACAATGGTGAGAGAAGGGATTGAGTTTGGTCTGTATTGAAGGGAGATAAAATTACTTTCGTGGACATCCACACTTTAAAATATTTTTTCAAGGGTGCTCTGGAGATGAGCTTATGGTCCTCCCCCATGACCAAAGGCATCCTGACCAACTGAGGGCTTCTATGGACACAAATTCTCCCCTTCCTTGACAAGCAGTCATTCTTGTGAAGCACGGGAGCAGAGTCGGGGAGTTTACCCTGAATTCTCCTTGCCAAAGATCAAACGGCCAGTTAGAGCCCAAACACAGTTAATACATTCCCCCTCTCTGTTCTCTCCCTCCAGTGTGAGGGTGGAGGGAGTGGGGGGAGGCGGGAGACTCAGCACACAGACGGCTCCTCCGGAGAAAAGACAGACTTCCTTCCCTTTTCTGATGTTCCCCGGGTTCTCTGGCCACCTTGCAGTCCACTGGCAGTCCCAAGCTGCTTTCCCTGCCCACATTTGCCACTTCCTCTCCATGAGCATGCGGTCCTTACTGACAAAGGAAGCAGAGTGAAGGCAGTAGGAGGCAAAGGGGAGGTGCTTCCCACCAGGACAGCCACACTGGAATAAGTCATGTTCCCACACATAACAACACTCGCACAGACCCACCTGCCGCTGCAGCCCCAGTGCTGACATCAAGGGTGTGGGGGCACACATTTGCCACACACTGGCTTTATTTGTGTTTTGTTTGGTGACATTTTAATTGTGTCCTGAAAAGTATTAGGTTTTGTTATCTGCAGCAGTTTCCTTTCCGCTTAGATATCACATTATCCTATTTTTCCTCCCCTTAAGGCCTCTTTGTACACACTCACATATGTACACATACACCACACACACACACACACACACACACACACACACACACACACACACACACATGCACGCACACACGCAGGCTTTGCATTTGAGAAAAACCATGTGATATTTGTCTTTCTGAGTCTGGGTTACCTCAGCTAACGTAGCCATTTCTGGATCCACCTATGTTTGCACATCTTGTATTTCTCCATGGCTGACTAAAATCGTGTCTATGTACCACATTTTCCTCATCTGCTCACCTGTGGGCAGACAGCAGGTCCACATCCCTGCTTTTCTGAGCGGGCCGTCAACCAGCGTGATTTCCAAGTCTCTGTAGTAAGATGCAGAGTTCGTTGGGTACATCTCCAGGAGCCGCACAACTGGGTCAAGGGTAGTTCTATTTTTAGTGTCTTGAGAAACCTCACCATGATGGGTGTGGTGGCTTTCCCACCCTCCAGCAGCGAAGAAGGCTTCTTCTTCCCCAAACGCTCACCAGACTTTGCTGTATTTGTTTTCTTCATGTTAGTTGTTCTGACTAGGGTGAGCTGGATTCTTGGTGTAGTTCAACTTGATTTCCCAGTGACTAAGGATGTCAACTATTGTTTTTAAAAACACGTATTGGCCAGTTGTGTTTCTTCTCTTGAGAGCTACGTTCAGACCAGTCACTGATCTATTCATTGGCAGTGGGTTTTCTCAGTATTTAATTTTCAGAGTTTATATATTCTAGACATTACCCCCACCCCAGGCTGAAGTGCAACTTTAGACATTCTACCCGCTGTAGAATGTTTGCTTTGTGGCCGGCTCCCTTTGCTGGGCAGGTTCCTAATATCGTATAATCCCACTTGTCATCTCTGGCAGTGTTCTCTGTGCTGGTGGAGTCCTGCTCGGCCCGTGCCTGTATCTGGGATTCCTTCCTGTAGCAGGTTCAGGGCCGCAGGCTTGAGATTCAGGCCTTTGTCCATTTTTAGTTGATTTTCGGCAGCACACAAGTGTTTGGATCACGAGCAAAAGCGTGCAGACAACATGACAACAGACATGTGGAAATGAGCAAAATCTCTGTGACCCAAGCATCTTAGTGTTTCTATTGGCTGTCATTCCCTGATTGTTGGTGCCCAAAGACTTTGTACATTCACATTTTACAGTGCTCCACTCCTAGGGTGTAGGGAATTTTACTGCAAATATTTTTCACTTGGCTGCCACTTGCCTGAAGATGTATTGCTTGTAGACCAAAACCACACACCATGAACAAATGACGTTCAGTGGCCACCTCTCTTCCTGCCGTGCACCCTAAAAGTTCTACAGTTTGTACTACAGCCATCTCCCTTTCAATGGGAACTTCTTTGGACCCCAATAGAACCATCATGTTTAGAGGACTCATTTTAAAAATGTGATAATTGCACCCAGTCAGAGGAAAGTGTTGCAGGTATGGGCAGCCATTCTCCCTGCTCAGGCTCTCACATACAGCTTCCCTGTTCGTTCCCATAGTCCTCTGCTTTCCCCGGTGCAAATGCTGAGGAGGCCCAGCGCTTGCCTGGTAGAAAGAAGGCTGCTTGGGTCTGGAGTAGCAGCCGAGAGAGCAAGAGAGCGAGAGAGAGAGAGCGAGAGAGAGCGAGAGAGAGAGAGAGAGAGAGAGAGAGAGAGAGAGCAATCTCATCCATGCCCTTGAGCGATGCCTGTCTTGGGCTACCAGTGGAGGAACCGTGACCGCGCTCCACGGCCTCTCCTATGCCAGGGTAGAAAGCTGTCCTCATCAGAGGAAGCTGGCAAACCTTTTCCAATAGGCTGTTATTCAGATAGCCCTGAACCCACAGTCCTGTGGTGCTCCCTAAGTTGGTTGTGGTTGAGCTCCCCTATTTCATCTAATTCCCACCTTGAGCCAATGGCAGGCCAGGTTCCTCGACCCAGCTTGAGTGCTCTTGGTCTTAGCTGAAGGTAACTTTCAGTCCCTAGTGGGTATCCTGAGGACTTGCCCATCCCACTTCTTTCTTCTTCATTCTATTTTGAGACCATGGTCTGGCAGACTTCAAACTTTCAACAGCCTATTCTTATTGTGCTAACCACGGGGTTGGGGAGGAAAGTGTGCGTGTGTGTGTGTGTGTGGGGGGGGTGTCTATCTCCCAAAGAGAGGAAGGGAAGAAACTAAATCAAACCTTGCTTTCTAGAGCTGCTGATCTTACAAAACATATAATTAGCACATCCACAAACAAAGGATGTCCGTTTGGATGGCAAGTTACTCTGGAGGTGAAAGGGGAGTCTGATGGGTTGGCCATCGCAGCCTGTCCTTCACACTGACTAACTCCAGTGTTTCTCCCTTTCTAGGGTCCGAGCTTCAGGAACTGCAGAAAATGATTGACAGTCTCCAGAGTCCCCAGGATCCGGCTCAGGTGGCCCAGGCCCTCCTCCTCCGCAGGGAGGTGACGTGGCTGCAGTTTGATGCTGCAATGAGACATCTCCTCCGGTAAGGGTAGCAACACCACTGCTCCTGCCAAGGAGAGTGTGCCGAGCAGGTGCCTGCTGAGGCCCCACTCAGGGAGGCCACAGTTAGCGCGATTAGATAAGGAGCCTAAAATAGTCTACAGGCATATCCAGCCTGCTGGCTTCCCAGCAGTTCTCGCTAAGCCTGTCTCTGTGGAATCTGCCCCGGTATTCCTGGGGTTTGTAAGGACACTTTCCAAACAGCGTGTGAGCAATTGCCACTTTCAATACCGAGTTTTATCGTAGGGAGTAAAACTCGTGTCCTTCTGATGATCATTATTCTGAAAAGTTTATTTCACCTTTTCAGCTCCACCTTCCACAGGGACAAACTCACAGTTCACCTGAAGCCCACAGAACTAGCTGTGGGCACTGACTTTGAAGTAAAACCACCTAGATCTTGTAGAAACCATTCCCTCAAGTACCGTACTTACAAAACTTCTATTTGGCTGGTTAATCGTGATTCTGCTGGATTTGGATTGAGTTTGGATTAATATTCATATTTCCAGAAAATGTTTTATATGAGAAAGCAAATGTGTCAGACCTGATCACCCCTGGATTTGTGAGTGTTTGTGTGTGTGTGTGTGTGGGGGGGGGGTGCTTGTTGTTTTTTATTAGAGCAAAGGGCAGCCGCAACAAAACCCTAGTATCTTGCTATGTAGTTCAGGAAATCCAAAACTCACTAAACAACTTGCGGTCTTCCTGTCTCAGCCTCCTGAGTGTGGTCCAACTATTTCTCCAGTCCAACTCTGATTATTCTCTTGTTTTGTTTTGAAATAAAGCCTTAATTTGTAACCTTTGTTGGCCTGGAATCTGCTATGTAAACCAGATCAGCCTTGAATTTGGACCAGTCTTCCAGGGCTAGGATTACAGTCATGAGCCCTGACTCCTGCTCCAAGCCAGCTAGAATTATTCTTTCTTTCTTCTTTCCTTTACTTCTTTCTTTCTTTCTTTCTTTCTTTCTTTCTTTCTTTCTTTCTTTCTTTCTTTCTTTCTATCTTTCTTTCTCCTTCCTTCCTTTCTTTCCTCCTTTCTTCCTTTCTTCCTTTCTTCCTTCCTTCCTTTTTAAAATATTCTTAAATTACCCAAACTTACCAACTTCTTCCAATTCATCTCCAGTGTGAGTGTTCAGCTAAAAAGGTCCCCAAAGGGCTGTACCAGAGAATTTTTCTACCCATAGAGAATGCAGATGTGGGATTATATTGAATGAACATATTTTTCTACTTTGTGTTTGCTTTTTACTGCCAAAGATTCTGATTCTTGGATTTAGAATATAAATATAGCAGTGCAAGACTTCAATTTGACTTTTTTGCTTTGTACTGACGAACAACTTCAGGGCTGTAGCTTTAGTTTAACTTGTCGGCTATGAGGGTTATGCATGTCTGGATGACCACGGATTTGGGCCCTGAGCTGACCTCTGTACTCTGAAAGCCTAAAGGAGTTTTGTTTGTTTGTTTGTTTTTGTCATTTTTTTTTCCATTTTGGTTTGGTTTGGCTTTTGTTTTTGTTTTTGAGACACATCTTACTTTAGCCTGCGTTCTTCTGGAACTCCTATAAAGTTCAGCCTTCCAAGTACTGAGATTGCAGGCGTGAGCCACCATGTCTGGCCCCAGGTAGGCATCAAAGAAATTTTCTGGTTGTGGGGAATCGTCCTCCATGGGTCCTGTATGGTTCCAGCCACACAGAGATTTGCTAGAGAAATTGCCTTAGGCAAACCACTCTGTTTCTCCAAACTTGCGTTGTCCTGCACCCTGTGGCCAAGAAAGGGGGACAAAGTGTCCACCGCCTCCTTCTATTTCTTTCCCAGAGGAAACCACCCAGGAGGCACACCTGGCATTCTTTACTTGGCATATCTTCATGGCCTTTTTTCCCTCCCCAGAAGGCTTCCTACTGCATGTACGTAGAATCAGCCACTAGAATCAGAGCCTTGGTATGGTTAGCTTCAAACCTGTGAATGACAGTAGTTTCTGGGTAGAGGCATGGTCAAGACGGGGACTCAGAGGGGCTGATGGAGAAATGCTACCCTCGTCATCGTCTGAGGTAGCACGGATCCCACAGATGAATCAAAGTGTTTAGCTACTCAAGAGACAGGACAGGGGTTAAGTTCCATCTCAGAATTTACCTGAGCAAGCAGGGTTCTTTGACGCAGGGAAAGATCTGCTCCTGCAAGGTTAAGGCTCCTCCTGAGTTTAAAAAGGAAGTTCCAAACTCTTTCCTGGAGTGAGGGAAGTATGCTTCAGCAGACTCAGCGGAAACAGGAAGGAGATAGGACAATGGCCCTGTAAAGTTGCCTATCACCACCCTCTTACCCACGTAACAGAGGCACAGAGATGGGGTTGCCTGACGCATTTCACACTCCCCTCCCCCAGCTGCCCTTGAGGACTGATGAAAATCTGTGGCTGTCCCCTGATAGGTCAGAGTCACTGTCAAGGGCCCAACATTTACTTCTGTCCGTGGAGGAGTTCTCTGGTTCCTGGACCATAACGTGCCTGAGCATCAAGTTTATCTGTAGTTCTAGATAAGGCAAGCATTTTCCGTGGGTATGAATGGTTGAACTGAATGGATGCTTCAGGCCAGTCTTATCCATGTACGTCAGGACACGGCAGAGTCTGTTACAGGCATCTGCCTATTTGGGGTAGCCCTTGGACTAGGGGTATGGCCTTTACATGTTTAAGTGGTTGGGGAAAAATCAGTAAGAAAATAGTATGTAGTGACACATGAAAATTACGTTAGTGCATGCCTTTAATCCCAGGACTCAGGAGGTAGAAGCAGATGGATCTTTCTGAGTTCAAGGCCAGTCTGGTCTGCATGGTGAGTTCCAGGCTAACCAACACTACACAATAAGACCTTGTTTCAAAATAAAGCAAACAAACACACACCCCAGAAAAACCATGAATTTCTTATTTCAGTTTCCACAAATGTATTTTACTGAACAAAGTCATGCCTGTTATTTAGTTATTTTTCTTTCTTTATTTTTATTTTGTTTTTGTTTTTAGACAAGTTCTTACTCTGTTGACCAGGCTGCCATCATGACAATCCTCTTGCTTCAGCCTCACGATCACTAGGTTTACACGTGAGCCCTTGTGCCCAGCATGTTCCCATTTATTTGTGAATGGTCTCTGACCATCTTCCTCTCCAGCCATGGAATTTGACTCTTTAATCCAAAGTTTGCCATCCTCTGTGTTCCAGAATAGAATTCCTTTGCAGTTTGGGGGTGGGTGGAGAAGGATGAAATTGTGGTGTAAAAAGTGCTTCTACTCCACGTGCACTGTTGCCTTTGAGGGGTGACTGGGAGAAGGAGAATTGGGAGGTGTCTGAGGATGGACCAACTCCAAGCCTCCTTTAGGAGCTCCAGGGCACGTGCATGGACCAGCACCGCCTTCTTGCTCCTTGGCGCTTCTTTAGTTTGCTCCATCTTAAATACGGTCTTATTTTTATGCTGGTTTGTTTTAAGTGCCTTTAGCCACTCAGATATCAACATGTGACTTAAGTTTCTGGGAGTTTCATGGGACATGTGCTTGGCACAAGGCCAGGGCCCCAGTCTCTAGTATTGGAGAAGAACAGAGTTTTAACTGTGCCTGGACTGTCAAGGCAGATTTTGTCATATTCTTGCTCCCAAGGAAAAGCTCCAATGCACATCCTGAGTGTCCACTACTTTCTGAGGTCCTGACTAAGCATCTTCGTGGTATCTAACTAGTAGCAGCTCTTTCCCCTAAGGAAGGGTAGTCCTCCTGGAGGCACCCAGCCATGTGTTGATAAGGAAGCATACAGGTATGGCAGGAACATTTGAAGAGTTGGATCTTGTGTTGGTCTGCAGAGAGACTTGTCTTTATGATTTATCAGCAGGTGATAAGTGCCGAAGTCCTAAATGGCAAGCCAGCCTTACATGGGCTCTGGGGGTAGAACTCAGCTCTCCAGGCTTGTACCCAGCAAGCCTTCTCATTGGTTCCCTCCATAGCATCTTGAGTGTTGTTCACAAGCTGTGCTGGGCAGATGCTGATAGAGGGTGTAAACCCCTGGAGGTGCACAAGCAGCCAGGCCCCCCCCCTACTTAAGCAGCCATAATGGTCATCTCCAGCCCCTTGAGATACAGGCAGCCAAACTTTGCCCCACAGAGAAAAACAGCCAAAGTTTGAGCCACAAAACCCAACCAATCCCAGGTCATCCTGGGGAGCCTCCCCACACACAAGAAACCCTATATAAAGCCGACCTCTGGCTCAGGTCTCTGCTGCAGACTCTCCTGATAAATCTCATGTGAGGTTTGTTGTGTAGTAGACTTTGTGGTATTCTTTGTCTCCAGTTACAGAGGGTCCTGGCCAGGCTGTGCCGACTGGGGACCTGAGTGACTTGCTTCAAGGAGGCCAGGCTCTTTCAGTATTTCCAAAGTCATGATGATGTAGCTAAAGAAAATGTAGCATTCTCTCTCTCTCTCTTTTCTCTTTCATCTTCTTTCTCTTTTTTCTCTTCTTTTGTTTGTTTGTTTCAACTGGAGCCTTAGACACAGGAGGCAATGACGGAGGGTAGGGGCGTGGCTGTGTCACTGTGTCTGTTATGTCACTGCTGTGTGCCAAGTCTGTGGGCTGGGAGCTATTTTTACAGCCTTTACAGAAAAGGAAAGAGAAATTCAGAGGTGTTTTGTTACTTGCCCAGGGCTACACAGGCTGTTGTGGTAAGACTTGTGTTTACTCCCCATACCTGACCTCATAGCCCCCATCCTTTTCTGCAGTCCAGGGTTAGATGTCATTGTAAATTTTCTTTAGAAGTGGGAAAATTCAGCGGGTGTGGTGGCGCAGTCCTTTAATCCCAGCCCTCGGGAGGCAGAGGCAGGTGTGAGTTCGAGGCCAGCCTGGTCTACAGAGCAAGTAGCAAGACAATCAGTGTAAAACAGTGAGACCCTCCCTGTCTTGGGAGTAGTGGGGGAGGAAAATGCTAGTCGGATGTGGTTGCCCATGCCTGTCATCTCAGAAGGCTGAGGGGAAAGAGGCAGTAAGAATTTGAGGCCAGCCTTGTCTACATAGTGAATGCGAGGAGTGCCAGAGCTACAGAGGAAGACCGTATCTCCCACAACAAACAGTTCAGGTGAGGCAGTGCAAATCTGTAACCCCAGAACTCGGGAGGAAGAAGTAGAAGGATCAGACATTCCAGATACGGTGAGTCCAAAGCCATCCTGAGCTGTATCAGATCATATTTCAAAACAAAAATAACAATAAAAATAATCAATAAAATAGGAAAAACAATAGTCTCAGTTGGGATTTCAATGCTCTTATAAAACATCATGACCAAAAGCACCACCCACAGAGAACTGGACCTTCCCACATCAATCGTCAGTCAAAAAGATGTACCAAAGGCTTTCCCACAGGCCAGTCTGCCGGGGGAGGGGGGTCCCACAGGCCAGTCTGCCGGGGGAGGGGGGTCCCACAGGCCAGTCTGCCGGGGGAGGGGGGTCCCACAGGCCAGTCTGCCGGGGGAGGGGGGTCCCACAGGCCAGTCTGCCGGGGGTGGGGGCTTCTCAATTGAGGTTCTCTTATCCCAAATGACTCCAGCTTATGTAAAGTTGACACAGAATTATTCCGTGTATTAATAAATGTGTGGTAGAAAAATCTCTAATGAAGAGGGAAGAAGTCAAAGAGGATCTGGTGCTGAAAGAATAGGAGTTTGTTTTCCTTGCTCTGACAAAATAAGTAACAAAAATCACTTAACAAAGGAAAGGCTCATTGCGGCTCACAGTTTAAGGGTGTGGTCCATCACAGCCAGAAAAGAATGGAAGCAGGGGCGTGAGGGAGCAGTCAGGGAGCAGGAGGAGATGAATACCAGTGCTTAACCTGCTTCATCCTCTTCCTGTTTTATTCAGATCCCAGTCCATGAGATGATGTGCTGTGGAGCAATCCCTCTGTACACTGGGTAAATGCATGTCACTATGATTGGTTTAATAAACAAGCTGACTGACCAATAGCGTAACAGGATAAAATTAGGCAGGAAAGCCAAACTCAGAATGATGGGATAAGGAAGGGTGGAGCCAGAGGAGGCACCAGCCAGATGGATAATAAGTCAGGCACACCAAATAGGATTGAGGTAAAAGCCACGAGCTTCGAGTTAACACAGAGTGATAGAAATTGGTTAAGTTGTAACATCTAGTTAGTAATAGACCTGAGCTATTGGTCGAGCATTTGCAAGTAATATTAAGCCTCTGAGTGATTATTTGAGAGTGACTGTGAGACAGGAAAGTTTCCTCCTATGATGGTCTTACCTACATTTAGGGTGGCTCTTCCTTCTTAATTTAACCTCTCCAGAAACACTCCCAGAGACATACCCAGTTGTGTGTCTCCTAGGTAATTCTAAGTCAATTAAACTAACAGCAAAGATTGGCCACACAGTTATGTTTCTGTGGTTCCCCTCTAATAATTACATTGTACAATTCCCTAATAAGCTTCCAACACATGAACTCTTGTGTTGAAAACCATCTACAGCTCACAGCATCTAGCATGTGGACAGAGGAACTGGGAAGGCAAGGAAGGATGTAGCCTTGTGCTCTGTTGACTTCCTGGGAGACAAATGCTACCCACCTCAGAAATGCAAGCATACAGGACCTAAGAAACAGTCCTGCCAAGCATAGCTTGAGTTTAATTTGGGTCACTTGCGGGGGAAGTGATGCCTACAAGAGCATGGGCAGCCGCACTGTGAAAAATCAATTGTCCGATCTTACCACATGCCCAAACAACTGTTTTCCACATATATAGACTAAGAGAGGGGTGTTGCAGCGTGAGCCCCTCGGTCCCTTCATGAGGAACGATCAGGGCTGTAGTCTTGTGCTGGTCTTCTTCCTATAATCACTACTGCTAAGTGTTCAAGAAGGCAATAGTCACGCCATAGCAGAGGGCAACGTCCCGTAATACCTTGGTTCCTTCGCAGGGCTCTAGAAGTTTTCCAAGAATTGAAGCCACTTTGGTAATCGTTTGTAATACTTCACAAACTTTCTAAGACAATAATAGAACACATCAGGGGCTGGAGGGATGGCTCAGCAATTGAGAGCAACTATCGTTCCTGCACAGTATCAGAGTTCGGTTTCCAGCACCCACCTGCTACTCCAGCTCTAGGAGATTTTTTTTAAGATTTTTATTTATTATGTATACAGTGTTCTATCTTCATATATGCCTACTCACCAGAGAGGGCACCAGATCTCATTACACATGAGTGGCTGCTGGGAATTGAACTCAGGACCTCAGGAAGAGCAGTCAGTGCTCTTAACCTCTAGGCCATCTCTCCAGCCCCGCTCTAGGAGATCTTGACACCCACTTTTCTGGCCTCTGGGGGCACCAGCACTCAAGTTCATTTATCCCCGCCACCACACATCATACACATAATATTTTCTAAAGTAAACCCGCCAAAGAAAGTGGAAAAGAGAGATCGTGTCAGAGACTGAACAAGAAAGATTGAACAAAGCCGGCCCCTGAAGGAGGGAGGAAGGGAGGAGGCGAGGAGGGCAGGGAGAGCCTCAAGAACTGGTGGTAGAGACGAGCAGGAGTCAGCGAAAGGAGCCGTGCAATGAAAGAATCTGTTCCCAGGCACTTTGCTTTCGTGTTCATGACTTGTGCTGAAATGTGTCTCTGTTCGAATGGCCTGCTTTTTGATACCAGCATTTTAAGTAAGCATATGTAGGGTATATGTATATGGCACGTAGATACTATATGTGCCATAGAGAGATCTCGGAAATTTTAGGGGAAGGCAGAAGCCTTACTGGTGCCTTGGGCTCTGTGTGGGTGGAGGTGATGGCCTATGTGAGGTTGGTTGTTGAATCTCAGGCAGCTGCTGGCTCGGAACTGTGAACATTCTAGCCACACTATGTCACTGCTGCACTTGGTATGTTGTCATCTCCACTGAGAAATCACGTGGAAGTTGAAAGAAACAGGGAGCAAAGTTTATGTCGCCTTTAGGTAACTCCAACCTCCATCCTAAACTGAGTGAAGAGCTAGGTCTTAGCTCAGTGGTTGAATGCACGCTTAGCATGTTCAGTGTCAACACACACACATGGGCACGTGCGTGTGTGCACGCACACACACACAGGCCACCAACCAGTGGTTTTGTTCCCCCTCTAAAAGCTCCACTATTGAGTTCATAGGCCCCTACTTCTGCTGACGGAAAAAGTATTTCCCTTTCCGATGCCACATCATTGAGTCACACATGTATAAACGTGGTCACCCTGGAGTGAATGTCAAGTCAGTTAGTTATGGTTTGTTTTACTGCCTCCTAGTCACCCTATTGGTGAAGAAAAGATTCTACCCTGTGTTCTGTGACGGCTGAAGAAATGGCACCAAAGCCTGAACCAGATAAGATCAATAGTGGTTTGTTAGTGCTGTGTCTTCACAGAAGGAGAGGATGTCCTGCCGGCCGCAACAGGCCATGTGTGAATACAGTGTACACGCAGAACCCGAAGGAGGCAGACTCAGCAGTAGAAGAGGGTGTGGTCTTCCCGGGTTACTAGGGAGGACACGATGGGTTTGTTTGCCCAGCTCCAGGGTCTGGCAGAAAACAGTCGTTGCCCGGGGACAGTGGAAAGAGTGCCAGCTCCCTTGATAAGGAGTGTGGGTGGACACGGGAACCTTATCCTGGGAGAAGGGAGAAGCTGTGCTTATACTATCAAGGCCCTTCCAGGTATCTAGGCAACCCCTAATACTGGACCTTAACTGCAGAGCTCACCCAACACCCTCCCAGGCAGCCTGAGCTCTAAGTGGTGCTCCCGAGAGATGCTGGAAGTTAGACAGCAGTGGCCACTTCACTCACCTCTGTTGTAGGTTGTCAGGTCTACTCCAGCCTCTCATGGTTGGGTTCCTGTTCCATGCCTGCCCATGAACAGTCACTGATGGGCCTCAGGCACTCCCAAGTCTCCCCAACACAGAGAGTTTGCCAATCTCAGTTCCTTAAGCTGACATTTCCCTCAGCCTGGCGAGTCTCTGTTCTCTTCGGTGCCTGGTTTGTGAGAACTGGTCTCCATGGAAAACATCAGTTCTGGGAGCTCCCTCCCCCAGATTATCCCAGGTCAACACTTTCTTTAGACATCCTTTGTATGTTAGGGAGGGCTAACTGAGATCTCGAAACCCTGTGTTTCCTTGCTAATCTTATTTCCTTGGGGGCAGGAAATCGCCCTGAATTATCCCACATGCCTCTCGTTCTTGCTTGCATTAAAAATTTCATCCTCTAGTCTACGGGGTTTGAGGCTCTTGACTTGCAGAACCAAATTTTGTTTCAATGAAACCAAAGGGTTCTCTCTCACACCCCTGGATCTCACTTAACCTGAAGTTTGGTTTTATAGATTTGAACTCTTACTGCAGCTACTAACTTTAAGAGCTCCGCAGACAGCTGAAGTCTTTGTGTTGGAGCTATTGGTGTGACGCCCGTTTTGGCAGCCACATGTGGCTGATTTAATTCAAGTTAGTAAGAGCTAAAATTAAGTAAAATTTAAAACTCAGTCCCTCATTTGCAAGAGCTTCACTTCCGGTGTCCAACAATGGCATAGAATCAGTGCTTTCTGATCTTTCCAGCTTCCTGATAGTTCTGTCAGTATTGCTTGACAGAACGTGTCATTTTCTCCCATTGTGAGGATCGCCTTCCCCCAGAGAGCTCTGGACTATGAGAGGGAAGGGAAGCATAGGGGGTGTGGTTGAGGGAGAAACCATGTTCCTCTTTCAAAATATTCTCTTGCTACAGTAAGTTTGAAGAAAGCTCTGGACCTAGAAAGCATAAGTAACCATACTAAACAAAAACTCTCACCCCACTTTGACAGAACATTTTTGGCAGCAGGAAATGCTCCCGCCCACCAGTCTGTCGCAGATGGTGTGTGCCATGGTTTGCCACCACTGAGCGACTCTCTCAGGAGGAGCATCTTTTCTTCAGGGCTCAGCCTGCCCCAGCCGCTAGATCCACGGAGTCTCCAGGTAAGTTTCAGAGGCGCTGTGTGGAATGCAGGGGTGTTGTCCCTTCGTTTCCATTTGGCTTCCATTTCGCAGGGTCTTCACACTTCAGTGGACCTCAGTCTTCGTTGGCCTTCCTTCACTCCCAGGGGGCCGCGGGGACTCATGACCAGGAGTTAGTCCCAGGCAGGGTCTCTTCTGCAAATGTTCAATGGAATGATTGGGGCAACAACCAGTTCACAGCTGTTATAGAAAAACAAAACAAGGTGCGCCGAAAGGCTTGATCTTTTCTATCCAATAGATCATGATGCATAAAGAGGTCAGAAGCTGGGCTTTGGATTGCTCTGGTTACAACATGTGTTATCAAATGTAATCCCAGCAACTACAACTACTCCCAAGCAGGTACATTAACCATCTCGACACAGGCCAAAGTTCAGAAAAGCCAGATATCAAACCACTGAAGGAGTCAGAGCAGCGTTAGTTTCCCAAATCTTATTTGTCACTTTTCTATTGCCACAAACTCAAGGCCTGGCCCAGCTCAGTAGGTTAGGACAATAAGCGTTCATTGCCACCCCAGATTCTGAGAGGCAGGAAGCTGGGAGCAGCTTAGGTGAGGAGTGTTGGCTCAGGGAGGGTGGCTGTGTCTCTGAAGGGTTGCAATCAAGAAGTTGGCCAGGCCTGAAGATCACCATCTCAGCGCATAGCAAGAGAAGTTTGCTTGCAACCTTATCCATCCAGCTGACAGTAGTTGTCAGGAGACCCGCATCCAAGGCTGTTCCCAGTCCTCACTACAACACTTTCTCACAACAATGGCTGTGAGGAAAATGGTTTCCCCAGAGCGGGAGAGGGAGCCTGGGGTAGAAGCCTTGGCCATTGCACGACCAGTCTTCAGAACTGACACCATGGCTTCTGTCATGTTCCAGTCATTAACAGTGAGCCTTTAAGTTCAGCCATGTTCAAAGAGTCAGAGAGTCACCTCCCTTCCTCCTTCTGCATACCCCCATTTTAGTTTCTTTTCTATCTCCCCCCTCTGGGTGTGTGTGTTTGTGTGTTCCTGCTCACACGTGTGCACACGTCAGGTCAGAAGACAGTTGACAGGAGTCAATTCTTTCCTTCCACCTTCTGGACCTGAGGCTCAGACTCAGGTCGTCAGACTTGGTGACAAGCGTCTGCATGCCCCCTCCTCTAGAGATATTGTTATGTATCCCAGGCTGATCTATTAAGTAGGCAAATATAACCTTGAACTCCTGTTTCTCCTGTCTCCAGTCCCAAGTGTTAGGATTACAGGCGTGCACCCAGCCCTAAGCACTAAACCCTATCTCCTGATGGAAAGCGTTTGTGTACATAGCTTTAAAACCACCCTGCAAATATCCTACTTAAACACTACAAATGCCTCGGCATCAACCGCAGGCAGGTCCTGTACTTCCATGCTAAACGACAGTGACTCTTGGTCCAATCCTCACCCCTCTTTTAGAACCACAGGACAGAGCTGGCCGTGACACTGGGCCTGCTGCCGATGTCTTTGGATACTGTCTTGGATTGGGTTGCTGTGGGTGTCCTGTGGCACAGTCTTTAGGAAATGACTGAAAAGCAGCTCTAGAGTAGAGAATGAGCCCAGTGGGTAGTCCTCTGGATCCGGGGTTTGCATGGCGCCGCAGAAAATAGAACCTGCCTCGGTTGTTCTGCAGTGCAGAGAAGACGGGGATCACAGCACCCTCTGGGGCACTGGTCTGAGGTGATGCCGAGAGTTGGGGCGCAGTGATGGGGAAAGACATTGGAAGGTCCCTAATCTGAACAACATTTAACTAAGTTTACTTTTGTTGATTAAAAACATACCCTCTTGGTATTGTATTATTCCAGAATTTCCTTTGTTTTGTTTCTTTTGAGACAGGGTCTCACTGTCTAGCTCCATGGTCCTCAACCTTCCTCATGCTGTGACCCTTTAATACAGTTTTATGGTTATGCTGACCCCCAACCATAAAATTCTTTTCCTTGCTACATCATAACTATAATTTTGCGACTGTTATGACTATAATGTAAGTATCTGTATTTTCTGGGGGACTTTGGCGTCCCCTATGAAAGGGTCTTTCAACCCCCAATGGGTCACAACTGATCTAGTTGAAACTGGCCTGAAACTGACAATCCTCCTGCATCAGTCTCTCAAGTTCTGGAATTACAGGTGTGTGCCACCACAACCCTCTTGTTCTACAACTTTGGATATTGGTGTCTCCTTATTACACTGAGACCATCCCAGGGAAACTAGAAATGACTGCCACTCTTTCTCTGTGTCACTGAGCATGCTCCGATGAGAACTCTTTCTGAGGGGCCTTTGGAGATGGATGCAGAGGTATTGCTCATGCATAAGCATCTTCATCTGAGGGATGCATGAGTCCATTGTCCTGTCTGTTGTTTGTTTCATTTAGGCAGTTACGATGTTTCCATGGAGGGCGTTTCTGGAAGATGGTGGACCATTTCCAGTTATGAGCAGCGTCCCAAACACCTTAGAGTATGATATGCAGGTAGGTCTGTCTTCCACTTGTTGGAGAGACCTGAACAGGCTGTAAAACAGGTTCATGTTTTAGCCAGTGACAATTTATCCGATAAATGAGTGTTTAACTATGAAGCTGTCACCGAGGCTGCAAGGTGAGTTGTCTTTTCTTATTGTGGAAAAAGTCACGATCTCAGTCGCTAAGGATCTTTGCTGTAGACTCACCTGCAGTTCTCAAGGACAGCAGTGACCTAGAGGAAGGGCTGCTCTGGAGTCACCATCTGAGCCTCTTAGAGAAATTGCCACCTGACACTCAGAGGCGCAGGACACCCGACCTGGCATGGGATCTGCTTAGGCAGGACCAAGGAGGGAATTTTCTTTAATTGTTCTGTTTATCCTGAAGCTTTTTTAAAATCATTTAAATTGTTTTGAAAAAAAATTATTTTTTCTCCTGATTAGGTCAACACCAACATATTTTTTAAATGTGTGTGTGTTAAAATCAAGACAAAAATTCAACTACAACTTGGATTCAGAATAGGGAGTGAATATTGGGGTGGGACAATACTCTCATATTCATATTATATATATATATATATATATGGATGTAATTTGTTTGTATTTATGTGTGTTTAAAATCCTCCATAAGTTAAAAAAAAATATTTTAACAGTAAAAGCAAGAGGGTTTAAAGCAAAACCAGAGACAATAACAGTTCACAATTAGAGTCTTTCTCCTGTTCCCCCGGGGGCATGCTGTGAGTATCTCTGGACTTGTAAAGGAAACTGGCCATGCCACGCATTTGTTGTATCTGCTGTAAGGTCAGGAGATTTGCTGCTCCTACACAGAAACCTAACACATTCAAGAAGGACTTGAAGCTAGAGATTTTACTCTGATTGTATTAGCTGAGAGCGTGAGGGTTATAAATATAGTTGTATTTGATATTTATCTTCAAACCCATTTATAAGAGATACAAAGACCTCTTAAAAATGGGAAGGTATTTTTATTTGTTTCTAGATGTGTCTCTGCAGACTGAGTGACCGTGACCGCAAAGTGGCCCATGGAGAGCTGGTGGGTGTGCAGGTGCTAATGGACGATGTACTTCTGGGCAGCTATCACGTGACCACGGAAGGGTCTCCTGGATTGCAGGCCACACTGGACACTGCACAGGTGACAGGGAGGGGTCTCCTGGATGGCAGGCCACACTGGACACTGCACAGGTGACCAGGGAGGGGTCTCCTGGATGGCAGGCCACACTGGACAAGGCACAGGTGACAGGGAGGGGTCTCCTGGACCGCAGGCCACACTGGACACTGCACAGGTGATCACAGAGGGGTCTTCTGAACGGCAGGCCACACCAGATAATGCACAGTTATTCTTAGAAAGTGGGCTACAGACTTGGCCAGCGCTGTGTTGTATTGAAGAATTTGCCTACTTTGAAAGTTACATTAGAGGTGCTATCTTGCCCAGCTGCTGCCATAGAAGCTAGGACGGTGCTAATGCCACAATGCTGTTGGTGAAACGTGGAGAAATACTCTTGGGGATTTGCTTACACAGTGTGTCTTTGGATTAAGTTCCCACTGACTTTATTCACTTAAAAGGTTTTTTGTTTGTTTGTTTTGGTAGGGGTGGGCATGGAGAGATGGCTCAGTAGTTACGGGCACCCATTCCTCTTACAAAGAGGACCAGGGTTCTGTTCCCGGTACCCATATTAGGTGACTTCCAACCACCTGCACCTCCAGTTCCAACTCCCTCCTCTTGTCTCCTCAGGCACCTGCACTGATGTGCACACATCAACACACAGAGATAAATACATACATACACATATGTAGTTAAAAGTTTTTGTTTGTTTTTGGGACAATTTCTCTATGTCAGTGGTTGTCAATCTGTGGGTCCTGACCTCTTTTTGAGGGTTGAATGACCCTTTCACAGGGGTCTCCCAGGATCATCAGAAAACACAGATATTTACATTGCATTCATAACACTAGCAAAATTACAGTTACAAAGAAGCAATGAAAATAATGTTATGGCTGGAGATCATCACAACATGAAGAGCTGTATTAAAGGGTTGCAGCATTAGGAAGGTTGAGAGCCACTGCTCCATGTAGCTTTATCTCACCTGAAACTTGCTATATAGACCAGGCTGGCCTTGAACCCACAGAGGTTGGCCTCCTTCTGCCTCCTGAACACTGGGATTAAAGGCCTGGTACCACCACTCGCGGCCAATTAAAAACATTTCTTTTTAACTTCAAAATGTTTTTGAGGTGGGGTCCTGCTCCATAGTCCAGCTGACCTTGAATTCCAATCTTCCGGCCTGGGCTTCTATGTATTTTGTTTTTAAAACAGAACAAAGGCTCTGGGGAGTCCACAGAAGCCTCCCGAGACAGACGCTCAGTTTATGCTTTCCTGGCAAGTCGCTTGTTTTAGCAGTAGAGCTGGACATCCCAGAGTCATGTGTGAGAGCCTCAGCTAGCCTGAAGTGTCAGACTGGCAGCATCCCCTCGTTTTAACTTTCTGAAGTTTCGGGCACAAGAATCATTTCCCATCGTGTAAAATAGCTCTAAATAAAACTTCATGAACTAGAAGCCAGGCAGAGGCATGTTGCAGTCAGTGAACTAGCCAGACACCTGCCTGAAGGGCCTCCTCAGACCTCCACCTTCTAGAAGCCTACTGTTGTCCGTTTCCTAGCCCCACATCCACTCAAGGACACCAATCAGCCAGCATGGCTGTTGTCTTTCTTTTCCTTGGCTCTCGGGGGCCTCTCCCACAGCACAGACACGCGTTACTGAGATTTAATGGTAGGGTAATTTCCTGTCAGAAAGTTTTCTTTCCCCTCTCATGGACTCTGTCTGTGTCTGCGCACTTGTCCTCTCTCCCTCCACACAGTTACACATATATGCAAAGGAGAAGGTAGAGTATGCACATGACCATCAGTGCCCGTCTTCCTAAGCCTGCCTTACCTTGTGTAATCTTCCCCGGTTCCATCCATTTGTTTACACATTGAATAATTCTGCATCTTCTGCATATGGCCCATGTTTCCTTATCCGTTCATCCCCTGATGGACGGCGAGTCTGACTGCATTTCCTTGCTTTACCTCCAGAGCAGCAATAAACATAGAAGAACACAGATCCCATCTCGGTAGTAGGATAAGAGTCCTTTGAGTAAATGCCAGGAGTGGCAAAGCCGGATTCCGTGGAAGCCCTAATTTTAGGTTTCCGAGATGACTCTGCCCCAATTGCCACAGTGGCGATGCCCGTTTGCACTCCCACCAATAGTGGGTGTGTGTTCCTCTTTCCCAGCCCCCTCGCTAACGCTGTTGTCTTTTAATTTTCAATTGTATTTATTTATTGTGTGTGTGCGTGTCTGTCTGTCTGTCTGTTTGTATGCTGCATCTGTGCAGGTGCCCACAGAGGGTAGACAAGAGCGTCAGATCCCCTATAGCTGGAGTTGCAGGCCGCTGTGAGCCACCTTATGTGGATGCTGAAACCGAACTCTGGTCCTCTTCAGGAGGAGGAGCTGCATATTAACAACAAGCCATCACTCCATCCCCCAGGATACCGTGGTTTTGAAGTGTGAGCTGGGTCCTGTCACTTCTTTCCTTATAAAGCCCTCATTACTTTAAAATACTCCGAGCTCCTCTCAGCATTTCTCCTCCTGGTCTCTTCCTTTTGGGGTGTGGACCAGGCTGTCTTCTGACCCTCACCTGTAGTGAGGAACTTCTCTCCTCAGACCCGCTCTGTTTGCTCACAGATATCCCTCTCCAAACCACTCTCCTCGGGAAACTGTCTCTGCTCTTCCTCCTTCCCTCTGAGGCTTGTCTGCAGCTCAGAGTGAGGTCACAGTAACAGGTTGTCCCCCTGGGCAGGACTTATATTAGAGAAGACACACACACACACACACACACACACACACACACACACGTGCGTGCGCAAATAACTTAAAAATTATGGCCATCGGAATGGCTTAATAGGTAAAGGCACTTGTCATGGAGCCTACTGACCCATATGAAAGAAAGTAAGAACTGCCTCCCCAAGCTGTCCTCTGACCCCTGCCCCCCAGCTGTCCTCTGTCCCCTGCCTCCTGAGCTGTCCTCTGACCCCCTGCCCTCTGACCCCTGCCTCCCCAGCTGTCCTCTGACCCCCACATGTGAGCACACACAATTTAAAATGACAGAAGGACACTGACTGTGTTCCGAAATACTGACACAGAGATGTTTTGATGATTATGAAAGTGTGGCCTTATCTTAGGCTTGTTCCCAACTAGCTCTTGACAACCTAAATTTACCCATTTGTATTGATCCACAGTCTGCCACGTGACTCATTACCTCTCCTCAGTATTGTACATACAACTTCTTCTGTGTCTCGCTGGCAAATTCCTGGATTCCTCGGATTCTCCCAGAGTTCTTTTCTCTCTCAGGAAGTCCCACCTATCCTCTCTTGCCTAGCTATTGGCCATTCAGCTTTTTATTAAACTAATCAGAAGGCACCTTAGGAAGGCAAGGTAAAACAGTGACGTATCTTCACACCGTGCAATCAAATATCCTGTAACATAGGCTCTCAGTTAAAAGAATGTGCTGCTCTTCAGGAGGACCTGATTTCGATTCCCAGCACTCATGCCAGGCAGCTCACAATTGCCTGTGATTCCAGCCCTGTGTAGATCCAGGACCTCTGGCCTACACTGGCTCCTGTACTCCTGTGCCTATAGCACACCTACACCCCCAATTATTTGGGACGTCCTTCTGTCTATGTGTTGCTTTTGGTTAATGAATAAAGAAATTGGCTTGGCCTGATAGGGCAGAGTAGAGCTAGGCCAGGAAAACTAAACTGAATGCTGGGAGAAAGAAGGCAGAGTCAGTGAGAAGGCATGTAGCCCTGCTGGAGACAGACACCAGAACTTTACCTGGTAAGCCACAACTTCATGGGGATATACAGATTAATGGAGATGGGTTAATTTAAGATATGAGTTAGCTATAAATATGCTAGCACCATTAGCCAAGCAGTGTTTTAAATAATATAGATTCTGTGTGATTATTTCAGGTCTGAGCTGCTGGGCAGCCAGGAAACAAGCAAGTGGCCTCCCACAACACCCCAACACACATACTCATCACTAAAAATAAAAATAAATCTTAAAAAAATAAAATAAAGTGAAGGCAGGTGACAAATACAAGTTATGAAAAATAATATAAAGCTAATTGTTTTTCTAGTTCCAACTCAACCATGGATTTTTCAGTTTTAGTGGTTAGTGCATAAAATGTTCTATAATGAAAGTGTAAAACCTAGTGTAGGGCTCCACAGCTTTGGAATGGCTGTTCTGACTGTAGAGACGTTCATTGAGATGTACAGACTTTGGATCTGGCTAAATTATGCTGTGTGACTTTTGTGATTTTTTAATATCCAATTTTTTGGGTTTTTGTTTAATTTTGATTTTTCAAGACAGGGTTTCTCTGTGTAGCCCTGGCTATCCTGGAACTCACTCTGTAGACCAGGCTGGCCACAAATTCAAAGATCCACTTGCCTCTGCTTCCAGAGTGCTGGGGTTAAAGGTGTGAGCCACCACTGCCTGGCAAGTTTCCAAGTATCTTTTATAAAACAAAGTTTATTAAAAAATAAAATAAAGCTGGGCTGTTTGGCGCACACCTTTAATCCCAGCACTCGGGAGACAGAGGCAGGTGGATCTCTGTGAGTTTGAGGCCAGCGTGGTCTACAAAAGCTAGTCCCAGGTCAGGAACCAAGAGCTACGGAGAAACCCTGTCTCGAAAAATCAAAAATAAAATAAAATGTTTAGTGGTGACTCCCTTTAATACAAACATCTTAAGAACTAAATCTAATCATTGATATTTATTTTGATCGGTTTAACTTTGTGATGTGTGTGTGCCGCTGATGGCAGACCCAGCCAGGGCTTCAAGCATGGCACACCCAACTTCGTCACTGAGCTGCACCCCTGGTCCTTGGGACCAAGTTTCATTTAGAAGCTTTTAGCTATCTATAGGGGCAGGAAACACTAGAACCCGCACCACCCCTGAGCCAAGCTCCCGAGCGTCCACGGCAGCTGTGTTCTATGTGTTGTGATCTCTCGTGGTCTCCTAAACTCTGCGGGGTATACTGACTCAGAGTCTTTAAAACTGTAGTCCAGGGAGGCCCAGGTTTACCCTAATGCAGTGATTTTTCAGCCGCGGGGACCAATCCTGTGGTCTGTAGGCTGCCCCTGCATGTCACTGTTCTTGGCCTTGCTCGGTCAGATTTCATCTGATGAAAAGGTTCTGAGGATTAAGAGAGGAATTCCACAGACTGTGTGCTGAGAAGGCTGCACGGTTGAGAGGTTGCTACCTGTCCGTGGACACTTGGCTCCCCCAGGCCTGGATGCCAGCTCTTCTCGACTTTCTCTGGCCAGCCCTCTCTCTGGCAGACACACCTTCTTGTAGTATAATGCTTATGCAGAGTCCAGTTACACCAGGTTGCTCCTCCAGTTTCTAGTTCTGCTGTCAGAATGTTCTAGGCCACAGGATTTGCCATCTGGCTTGCAAAACAAAGTCCCTCTCCTGTACCAGGAAACAGCTGAACTCAGGCCCCCAAGGTGATTATCGGCCTCTGGGTGGCCCTGGTCTTCCTAGCACTCACTGGCTGGCCTGAAGCTGTGCTTCTTCCACATCCACTTGGACAAATACTTGTTTAAGGAAGGCATCAATAATGGAATGAGCAAATGGTAATTTTATAGTAAAACTGTAGGTTGAGACAGATCGTCACACTTTTGCAACCAGTCTGTTACAGAGAGTACCACGTGATCCAGGGCTACCAAGACCCTGTCTTAATGAGTTAATCGAAGTAAACGTGAGTATGCAATAGTAAATTCCAGAAAAATGTTCTCCATTTGCTTTTAAAGGATGAAAGGTATCAGATTCCCAGAGCTGGATTCATAGGTAGTTGTCAGATGTGCGGGATGAACCCAAGTTCTGTGTAGTAGGAGGCCACTTGTTTGTTCCTGGCTGCCCAGACTTGAAATAACCACACAGAAACTGTACTAATTAAATCACTGCTTGGCCTGTTAGCTATAGCTTCTTATGGGCTAGGTCTTACATCTTACTTTAACCCATTTCTATTGATCGGTGTATCGCCACAAGGCTGTGGCGTACCTGGTAAGTTCCTGCATCTATCTATCTAGTTCCTGGCAGGGCTACATGGCTTCTCCTGACTCTGCCTTCTTTCTCTCAGCATTTAGTTTAGTTTTCCCCTGCCTACCTGTGCAGGCCTAAGACAGTTTCTTTATTAATCAATGGTATCCACAGCATACAGAGGGGAATCCCACATCAGTTATGCTTTCTGATGCATAAAATGGGTAAAATCCCCAAAGAACGGTCAGTTACAGCTCTACTGTGGAGGGTAGGGAAGACTTCAGTCTCAAGTAGGCTATACCTTATCTTTTCTTTCTTAAATAAACAAGTAAATAAATAATAAGCTTTGAAAAGATCTGTTTATTTTATTTATTTATTTATTTATTTATTTATTTATTTATTTATTTATTTATTTTGGATTTTCGAGACAGGGTTTCTCTGTGGTTTTGGAGCCTGTCCCGGAACTAGCTCTTGTAGACCAGGCTGGCCTCGAACTCCCAGAGATCCGCCTGCCTCTGCCTCCCAAGTGCTGGGATTAAAGGCGTGCACCACCACCGCCCGGCAAGATCTGTTTATTTTATTTCATGTGTTTGAGTATTTGCCTGCATATATGTATGTACCTGGTGCCCAAAGAGGTCAGAAGGTTTCAGACCCCCTGGAACTGGAGTTCAGGGTGGTTGTAAGTCAGCTCATGGGTTCTGGGAACCAAAACCAGGTCTTCTGGAAGAGTAGCAAGTGCTCTTAACCACTGAATCACCTGCCCTTGGTTTATATTTTTAAGATTTGTTTTTCTCGTCATGTGTATGTATGGATGTGCCACCTTCTGTCCAGGGGCTTATGGTGGTCAGGAGAGGCTTCTCGAGTCTCTGAGATGGATTTATAAGAAGTTGTCAGCCATCTGACATGGGTGCTGGGAATTGAACCCAGGTCCTCTGGAAGAGCAGCAATCACTCTCCAGTCCCTTATGCACTTTCTCTCTTTTCCTCCTTACCTCGTTCTCTATTATTTTCTTTCTCTCTCTTTCTTTCTCCTTCCTTCCTTCCTTCCTTCCTTCCTCCCTTCATTCTTTCCTTCCTTCCTTCATTCATTCTTTCCTTCCTTCATTCTTTCCTTCCTTCCTTCCTTCCTTCCTTCCTTCCTTCCTTCCTTCCTTCCTTCCATTTTCTCTTTAGGAAGATTCTGGTTTTGAAGGTTGATGTTCAAAGCCAAGTGTGTCGTCTCATGCCTGTAATCCTGGCACTTGGGAGAGGCAAGCAAGATGACAGAGCTCAAGGTTGCTCTCAGCAACGTCAAAAGTTTGAGGCCAGCTACATGAGACCATGTCTTCAAAAGCTAAAAATAAAATATAAAAACCAATAGTTCAAAATGCAAACAGGAAGCTGAGGCAGACCTGTTTCTATCCTGCCTGCTCAACAAGGATATTGAGCCATCTAGATCTTTTTCTACATATGCTAGGGACCTGTCAACCATTTCTCCTGGATGTTATTTTGCATGAGATACATATAAAAACTTATCTCGTCTTAAACCACAATTGATAAAGGATTTCTGTCTTATTTTCAGCCACACTGGTCCAGACTGCCAGGACTCTGCCCAAGTGCGTTGGAAAGTCTCCCAAAGGCTTCCACTTTGCTGGAGGGCCCAGGAGATGCAGTGCTGTCCCTTGTTCTGTTGAGGTCCTTCCTCATCCTGTGGAAGCAGCTGGAAGTGCTCAAGGAACACTGGGGCCGACTCAGGCTTCAAGGCCAGGAGATCAACTCTGCCTCTCACCACAAACAGTTCTCAGAGCTCTATGAGTGAGTACTGCTGAGACCAAAAACAAAAAATATAAACAAACAACCCCCCAAAACATGTCAGGGGCAGAGCCTGGGATTCGATGGTTCTTCCCCTATCCCCGAGAAAGTCAGACCAGGATTCTGAAATACCCGGCAAACTGCGTCAGGGAGCAGTTAGAAGAGTCGCTGCAGCAATGCTGTAAGGAAAAGCTATTCCGTGTTGGCTGTGGGGAAAGAGCTAGACTCCAGTGAATTGTCCTGGATTATCACTTCCTCCCTGGAGCTTGTCCATGGAGTTTAGCCTATCAGGTGACTCCAAGGCGCTGACTGACTGTTTAGCTCCTAGGGTAGACTGCTGCTGCTGGGGACACCCACAGCCCCAGCACTGTGCCAAAGGGTGACATGGCACACGTGGCATCCACACGGTTACCCAGCCCGTGGCTACACCCCTCAGCTGGGATGATCGAGCTGGCAGGCAAAGCCTGTTGTTCCTGGCATGTATTTATAAACAAGTCCTTACTAAGCCCGGGCCCACTCCCCCAGGCCTCAGCCATCTTCTCTCTGGCACAGTCAGGATCGTCTCTCCCGGAAGTCACTGAGGTCAGGTTCCCTGTCAGAAATGAGAAGACTTGTGGACGTATTACGGCCTGACGACAGGAGTTCTATGTACTCAGCAGGGAGAGGCCGCAGGATCTAATATTGACCAAAGGAGGGGAAGGTTTAGTTGCTGATGTGTCTGTAGAGAGTATGGGTGACGGGAAACTGAAAACGACTGACAGAGAAACTGAACGAGAGGGAGTATGTTTATTTGCTAATTTCTGTCTCTTTGCTGTCTCAGAGCTGACATTTTCTACCCCAGCCTGAAATCTTTAGCCAGAAAGATGGGCAAAGAAGATGAATTTGAAGGACTAATAATAAGAAGCCAATCTATTCTTCCCCCAAAGGGAGCCTCAGAAATCGAAATAAAAACCCAGCAGGTACCAGAGCTCTTCAGTTTGTCTTTGAAAACTTGTCTTGCTGCCCTGGCGTGGAAAACTACAATCAACACAAATGATGTTTCCTTCAAAGTGGGGTGGGGGAGGGCACTCTTGAAGGTCTGCGGGGCTTGAGTAAGCAAAGAAGAAGAACCCCCAAATGTCTCCATCCCATGAGTCTAGGTTCTCACTAATTCATTTTCCTCGGACTCCTATGTTGCATCATAAGAAATATGACAGAGCCCGGTGGTGGTGGCGCACGCCTTTAATCCCCGCCCTCGGGAGGCAGAGGCAGGCGGATCTCTGTGAGTTCGAGGCCAGACTGGTCTACAAGGGCTAGTTCCAGGACAGGCTCCAAAGCTACAGAGAAACTGTTTCAAAAAAAAAAAAAAACAAAACAAAAACAAAAAACAAAAGGAGAGAGAGAGCTACAGAGAAACTGTTTCAAAAAAAGCAAAGAGAGAGATAGAAAGAAAGAAAGAAAGAAAGGAAGGAAGGAAGGAAGGAAGGAAGGAAGGAAGGAAGGAAGGAAGGAAGGAAGGAAGACAAAAACCCAGCTGGTGCGCATCCACATGGAAATGAAAATATTGAACGGAGCATTTCAGAGTGGTTTTTCTGAGAGAAAGGAAGCACAGTTTTTGCAGTGGCTCAGGCAGTGTGCTGAGTAATCTTTAGCAGCTGTTTCCCAGCTGACTAAGGTACCCAGGGCCTCTGGCTGTCCGAGCAGAGAAGCCACCGTGCCATGGGGGATGTCAGAGTGAACTTCATATTCACCTCAGAGCCCAGCACACTGCTTATGTTCCCGAAGGCCGGCTCTTCCTCCGTTCCTCCCACAGGGAGGGGAAGGCTCTGCAAGCGTCGTGGGTGGAGTGGGATTCTTAGCTATTGGAGCGATTCATCTTGGTGCGTGCCAGCTTTAGGTCTCTCACGACACCCTCCTTGGTTATTAGTTGGCTCTCAGACTCTTATTAAAGTAACAGCTCATGAGGTTTCTGGTGTCATTTAGAGGCCGTCAAAAAGCATGAGGTCCTAACGCCTAAACTGACTGTGGAGCCCAGAGATACCTTGCTCTGCCTGGGGCAGGGGTGGGGATGGGCTTGGCCCTGCCTCTATGAGGTGATGTGGCAGACTGAGATGACCTCTCAGGGGAGCCTTAACCTCTCTGAGGAGTGGATGGGGAGTCGGAAGGGGGAAACTGGGATTGCTAAATTAATTTTTTTTTAAAGGCGTGAGGTCACTTCAGACCCAGAGTGCTTTGTAGAACATGGTAAGAAAGGTTATATCGGTCAGAATGAGGGCCGTGAGAAAAAAAGGAAAAGATGTTGGCCTGCAAAGAGGTGTATTGTATTGATCCCTGGGAAGAACTTGAGGTCCCAAAGCGCACTCTTCTCAGAGAAACAAGCTGAGGAGAGGACAGACCAAAGCCTGTCTGCAGGGACGACACTTGGGAGCCCAATGTAGAACTGAATTGCAGAGTGATGATAATCTCATTCCATGCTTATTCCAGCTCCAGAAGCTTCTGGAAAGTTTAGAAATTTATATGATCCAAGAGGTACTGAAGAAAGTTAGTAGAGAGATGAGCCTGCTTCTATCAGAAAAGTCCAAGAAGGAGCCTGCCCTCCCAACAGGTAACAGCCGTTTGCTTTACTACTTGAAAAAATTAACAGTTTTTTTTTTCTGATAGGAAGTGTCAGTGATAGTGGGGGCAGACACTGTCCCGTGCTACCACCCAAAGCCTGAAAAGTTTCCTTATTTTTTAGGAACCTGATCAGGTAAGACAGATTCTCGACTTCTCTAGAGAAAAGAAGAATTCAGGAAGTGCCAGTTTGAAGTGGAGCTGGAGCTTATTAAGAGAACTGTATCATATTTAGAACAGGACATAACAAAAAGAGGCCCCGAGGGAGAAGGGTAACTCAACCTGAGAGCGTGGGTGTGGATCTGTCGGGAAAGAAGGTCACCGTTCTGTGTCTTGTAGTCACCATGGGCACTGCTCCCTGAACCTCTGGCTCACAGGGTTGATAAAGAACCCGAGTAAGATCACGGGTTGTTCCTGGGGATTGGCTAGGGTTACAACTGATAGGATCAAACCCTAGGCTCAAGGGTTGCAGGAGAAAGGGGAGATGTTTTTTTATTAGGAGCAAGAGGTTAGTCCTGTTTCATGGTATCCCCAGAAAATACCTGGGAAAGAAGCGAGACTACACTGGAAGGCCACCGAGGCTTAGCTGGGAAGCATGTTCATTTTAACATTCTTCTTTATACAAGAAAAGGATTGTCTCTATGACAATGTTACTGATTGTGCTGGGGTATTTTTTTAAAAATTAAAGATTTATTTTTATTTTTAAGTGTGTGTGTGGGCATGCGCGCACGTGTGTGTGTGTGTGTGTGTGTGTGTGTGTGTGTGTGTGTGTCCATGTGAGTGCAAATGTCCAGTGCATCAGGTCCCCTGGAGCTGGAGTCATAGGCAAGTGTGAGCTGGGAACTCAACTTGAGTCCTTTAAAAGGGCAGTAGGTGAGACGTCTCTTCCCATTCCTGGAATTCTTTCTTCTCAGCCAGACTCCAGAGTGAGGAGCACCTTTCCCATCCCACGTGTCTTTCTGTCCTGACCCCCAGTTTATCCTTGTATCCATATTCACTGTAAACAACAACCGTGGCTTACATTTGTAATCCCCACACTAGGGAGGCTGAGGTGGGAGGATTGCCATGAGTTTGAGGCCAGTGTGAGCTTTATAATGAATTCCAGACACACACACACACATACACACAGAGAGAGAGAGAGAGAGAGAGAGAGAGAGAGAGAGAGAGAGAGAGAGAGAGAGAGACAGCAATAAAAAAAAAGTCATGTGTTCAGGATGTAATTCACTGGTAGAGTACATATAATACATACATAGAGTAAACACAGGGTCCTGGTTTTGATCCTCAGCACTACAAAGACACATAAATCATAGATAAAATATCATTTTACACCCTCAACCTAGAGAGAAATACCATAGATCCTTGGCATATTTCTTTCCACTTAAAAGACTTTGTGTGTGTTGATTTTTGTTTTGAGGCAAGGTCTCACTGTGTAGCCCAGGCTCACCTCTAACCATTGTATCCTCCTGAGGGCTGGGAGACCTTGGCTCAATTTTTGCCTCCTGGCCAGGATGTGGTAGCTGGATCTGTTAGCAACTGGGTCTCCTGCATAGTGGTATCGAACCCTGTGGGTGGAGTTGAGGGTTTCCTTAACCCCGCACCCAAGAGATTACAGCAGGAAAACACCCTGCAGGATAGGAGACTTTGGAAGAGGGCAAAGCTTCCTATTAAGTACTTGCAAAGAAACTTTCTTTTGCTTTTTTGAGCAGGTGGCCCTGAATTTGTATTGCACCAGGTTCTGTGGATCATGGAGATCACCAAAAATGTATTCCTAACTCCTAATAATCCCACAGAAAAACTCAGAACCTTAGAGCTAGGCAAAACGAATAGGTTTGCCTTGGAGAGGAGGCCATGCACCCCAGAATGTTGGCGATAACCTCATCCTCACCTAAGACATCACCTGGCTTTTTCTTTCCTCACCACTGGTGTCATTTTGTTAGGACTTTCAAATCACTGCGTTTCATAAACAGGGCTTTGGGGAAAGGCTGTGCAATGTGCAAGCTGACCACTCCCCCAAGGGCGGCTCCAAATGTCACCAGAGAGTGGAGTGTGACACAGCTCCAGTTACGGAACACTTCACCAGACACAAAGCGTCCTTGTTTGTGCCGCCTCCCTCCTGCATCCAGGTGGCTCCCTTCTGAATCCTAGCAGAAAAGCCACACGCCCCAGGCAGGTGCAACCACCTTAGAGGTCCAGACGGTTACTCTGATGACACCCTGGGTGGGGGTGGGGCGCAGGAGAGCAAGCCTGCTTTGTGGCTGTGCTGCCCTGGGCAGGAAGGTGGGGAACTCATCAGGGGGGCTTCCAGGGAGTCCTGTGTAAAAACCAGTGAGGTGGAGGGAAGCAGAGGAGCAGAGTGGAGTATTCTGAACTGTGGTCATGTTGACGTTAGTCCATCACCCTGGCTAGAGTGTACTGACCAGTTCTATTCCATCCTTACAAGGATTTAAAGCCAAAAAGCTTAGAGTGTTGGCTTAGCATATGCCAGTCCTCAATACCACACACACAAATAAAATAAAAGCCGGGACTGATGGGTGCAGTGATTGCTACTGTTTTTGTTTTATTTTGATTTTGACCTTTGGTCGGGGGAGGGGAGTTCTGTCTCAGCATGGAGGGCTGGGTCAATTGAGTTCCCTACAGCAAGCAAGTAGGTCCCCACTGTGTACCATGGATGCTGTGTCTCTCCAGTTTAATCTGTGCCACTAACATTTCATTAATTCGAACCTCGGACTCTCCACCCACCTACAGTTCACTGCAGCTACAATGGGCAAAGCTTCCAGAGGCAGTTTCTGCTCCAGAGAAAGAGCAGTTAGTGGTCAGCTTTGACACCATGGTTAGCCTGGAGCTGGGCACGTCTCAGCAGAAGTTAGGATTAGGGAACGGTTAGAAACCCAGCGACCCTGCAGGTTTACCAGAGGCTCCAGGGTTTTCCCTCAGGTCTTTGCTTTGGCCAGACCAGGGCTTTCCTTTGTACCCACCAAAGGGAACTCAAGGGCACCAGAGACTGCTTAGAGAAAGGTGCTCGCCTCCTAAGCGTGAGGACTCGAGTTCAGATTCTCAGTACTCATCTAAAAAGCCGGGAATGTAATTCAGCAGTAGGAAGGTAGAGACTCACTGTCCAGGCAGCCCAGTGGGTGACCCTGTCTCAAAATATAAGGTGGAAAATAAATGTCAACCTCTAGCCTCAGGGTCCATGCCCCCCCCCCCACACACACACACACTGGAAGATTTTCCTCTGTCTCCCTCCCCCTCTTGTCTCCCTTCCACCACATCTTTGGAGCTTAAATCTTTTTATTCATGGCCTCCAGTTTATCAGGGAGGCTGCAGGGGTATGGCATCCACCCCTGGTCCTGGAATTAGCTTTTGATAGCTGAACTAATTGTCGTCCCCACCCCACCCCCCAAGACCAGAGCTGGCAGTGGCTCCAGATACCCTGTTTCAGCCTGAAGCTTTCCATGCTGACACAGTCTTCCTGAATTCAGAGAGACCCAGCCGCCTCTGTCTTTGACACTTTGGCATTAAACTGAATTTTAAACAGATTTTCTAATTTTCCCTTAATAATCGGAAAGCTAAGAGTCTCCAAAGTGGAATACATACATACATAAATATATGTGTGTGTGCATGTTGTATGTATGTATGTGTGCATTATCATCCTTTGGGGATGCAAACCAGTAGAGTATGAATTAGTCACGACCTCTGACTTGTTTTTGTCCCTTTTTTAAAGTCTGTTCCAAACCTGTTTATGAAGGTTTTAGTTGTTCTTGAATTTGAGTGATTTCATTTGAAATTACATAAGCCAGTGAAGGCAGAGTATGTATCTGTTGTTCCTATAAAAACCAATTTGCTAATAGAATATTCGTAAATACTAAAAAGAAAAACACAGGCTGGATGTGATAGTGCCTATTTTTAATCCCAGCACTCAGGAGGAAGAAGCAGGTGGATCTCTGTGAGTTTGAGGCCAGCCTGGTCTACATAGTGAGTTCGAGGACAGCCAGGGCTATGTAAAGAAACCTTGGCTCAAAACAAACAAAGGGCAACAAAAAAAATTGCAACAATAACAAAACCCACCCAACATTGGGGCTGAGGTGATAACACAGTGGCTAAGGGGGAGTACTGCTAATCCAGAGGACCTGAGTTCAAGTCCCCACACTGGGGATCTGATGCCTCTGGCCTCCATGGGTACCCACATACCCACATACATATCATTTTAAAAATTAAATCAACATGAAGAAAACCAAGTTGGAACCTTTAATTTCAAAACTCAAGAGGCAGAGGCAATTGAACCTTTTGTGAGTTCAAGGCCAGCCAGCTCTACATACCAAGGCTGTGGAGGGAGATCCTGTCTCAAAAGAGAAAGAGAAAGAAAGAGAAAAAGAGGAAGGAAGGAAGGAAGGAAGGAAGGAAGGAAGGAAGGAAGGAAGGAAGGAAGGAAAGAGTTCTTGCCTAGCATGCAAGTTCAGTTTTGAAGAAAAGAGGGGGAAAAAAAAAGAAAGAATGAGCTACCAACCCATAAACAGACATGAAGGAAGATTAAATGTATGTTAACCTAAAGTTCAGAGACCATGGCAGAAAAAGGAGCAGAAAGATTGTCAGAGCCATAAGATCAGGGAGTTTGCTGTGAGTCTGTGTCTCCCAGTAATATCAGAAACTGCACACGAGGTCTCACCAACATGGCTTCTCAAACGTGAGCTGAACAAGGAAGACGTAAACAAACATGACAAATTAAATAAATTAGAGTTCATAATCTTTAATTACTCCTTTTCAAAACAAATACACCTAGAAACTGTCATTCTTACCCTTTACAGTCACTTTTGCCAAAGTCTACAGACTACGAAATTTATTAGTGATCCGCAGTGCATGTTGGGACCTCTTCATATTTATGGAGAGATGCTCCCGTCCCAGCAGTGCTGCAGTGGGCATGTACAGAGGCCTGCATTCGGTGTGAGGTAGCGGCAAGTATTTGTAGACGTGTGTGTTTTAAGTAAAATCAAATACAGATAGCACAATTCCTTTGAAAGTGGCCTTGCTTTAGTTGGCCTCTTTTAATTGACCTTCCAACCATTAGACTTTTTCTCCCAACACTGTGAACTGAACCTCAGGATTCACACATGCCAGGCAAGTGCTCTATCACTGACCTATATGTCAATACCTTGTTTTTTGCTTTTTTTTTTTTTTTAATTCTTGAGATAGGATCTCACTAAGTAGCCCAGGCCATCCTTGAACTTGCCCTCCCTGAGCCTCTGACACCACCCTGGCTTGTTTTCTGTCAAGGCAGCTGTCTTGATTACCTTCCTCTTTCTTCTGACTGAAGGTTTGACAACCCAAGGCAAAATGGGTTTGTTCTGGCTCCTAGGTGGAGGTTACAGTCGGTCATGGCAGGGACGCCATGGCAACAGGAGCATGAAACAGCCGGTTACATTGCACCCACAGTCAGGGAGCAGAGGGAGAGAAGGGGGGAGGGGGGGACAATGAAGCTCTGCTTCACTCTCCTCCTTATTCAGAGTGTTGCCACCCACTCTTCCTGCCCACATTTCGAGTGGGTTTTCTCACCTCAATGAATCTAGTCTAGAAACTTCCTTTGGCCACGCCCAGAAGTCTGTCTCCTGGAGGATTCTAGGGCCTCTCCAGCTGACAGTCAGTAATAACCATTGCAGTACGTTTGGAAAACTCAGGGAAGGTCTTGTGTGAATTTCCTCCTAATCTAGATCCTAGAGCCTTTATGTATTGTTACTGGTATCCTGTCCAGAAAATAATGCCATGCTTGGGAAACTAGTATTTGGGGTCGCAGTTTGGAAATCACGGGAGAACACAGTCTTACCTCCATGTGCATTTCAAGCTCCCATTTGTTGGGCTCCTGATTGTTGGGGAGGGGAGAGGAGGGAGG
Source organism: Microtus ochrogaster (assembly GCF_000317375.1). Taxonomy (NCBI): domain Eukaryota; kingdom Metazoa; phylum Chordata; class Mammalia; order Rodentia; family Cricetidae; genus Microtus; species Microtus ochrogaster. The sequence goes on along the minus strand of NC_022034.1, from coordinate 27,300,657 downwards.
GAGGGGATGGAAGGGAGGGGAGGGGGAGGAGCACCTCTGGCTGCACCTGTGTGCCTTCAGCCTTCACTCTGTCTTGGATTCTCGTGACTGGGAACCGGGTTATGTGGGGGAAGTGCAGGGCTTCAAGCTAAGTTTCTGAGAGGGGGAGAAAGGGGAACTGGTTTGGCCAACTCGAAATCAAACTTTCCTTCAGTCAAGGGCAAGGGATAGAGAAAAAGATCATCACTTAACCGCAAGGATGCTTTCTCCCTCCCACTTCTGAGCTTCTGCCAAAACTGTGGCTTCAAGGCAGGGTAGGGTGCTGGCCACACAGAGGGGAAGTCCCAGAATCGTATAAGCTGGGTGCTGCCGCACACAGTGGTCCTAGCACACCCCTCCAGAAAGACAGGCTGGCCTGCGAAATGCAATGGGAAAACTCAAGCAAAGATGTTGGTTCAGACAAAATGCAAGGACCAACGCCAGAAGTTATCCTCTGACCTCTACTCCGAGCTGCATTTACACTCACCATACCCCTTCCCCACATGCACACACTCATGCATGTACACACAGATACACATATGTGAAAACACATGCACGTATACACGCACACTCACTCACACATACAGATGTGCACACGCACAGACATACACAGAGAGAGCGAGAACATATATCCTCCTGCTACTTCATATTGAAGATTCCATGGCCACACACGTGCACTGAGAAGAAGGCAGATGGGAAAGCTGGCTCCTCTTTGCCAGAAACTCCTTGAATGACTTCTCTCCCTGGCTCCAGCCTCTAAGTACAACTGTGTGTCTGAATTTGGACTCATGTGAGGGAGAGAGCTGGAAAAGGCTTCTCTTTAGCTGGAGTCAGAGATGTAAACTCAAACTGGTCCCAAGCTTGGAGCGTGTGATGGATGGAGCAACACCTCAACGGGCCTCTGCCCTACAGCACCCTGGGAAAACCATCCAAGCTTTTGTCTGAAGTTTTCCGTGATAATCACGAGCTCTGTCTGTTCCATCAAAATTTATTAAAGCTCTAAGCATCTTAAGAAGCATGAACTATGATTTATAGGTTCATTATGCAAAGTAGTCATCTGTAGAAGAAACGCAGAATCCCATTTTCAAAATGAAGACTTGGGGGTCAATGGCACAGCTTATAAATCCTGGAGGCACGGCTGTTTCTGAGCAGATGGTAGCGAAGACTGGCGCTTGCTCTCGGATCAGCCCATGTATTTTGGAGTGTGTGTGGCAGGGACTCTCAGCTGAGAGGAAATGAGAAGCCACAGCAGGCAACAGACAAGGGAGCAGCGGGGCTTGACTTCTTCAACATATCCACAGCTTCTAAGATTCCTTAGGCCCCGGTAGAGTGACCTGATCTGGTGTATGCTTTATTTAAATGTGTGTGCATGTATGTGTATCTACAAGTGAGTCACGTGCATGTGGAGGCTGGAGGACAAACTCAAGTGTCATTCTCCAGAAAGCATCCACCTCTTTGTGAGATAGGACCCCTCACTAGCCTGGAGCTCACCAACCAGCTAAGCTCCAAGGCCAGTGAGCCCTGGGTCCGCTTGTTTCCTCCCAGTGAGCCCTGGGTCCACTTGCCTCTCCCCAGTGAGTCCTGGAGTCTGCTTCCCTCCACCCAGTGAGCCCTGGGGTCTGCTTCCCTCCACCCAGTGAGCCCTGGGGTCTGCTTCCCTCCACCCAGTGAGCCCTGGGGT